>NC_045962.1:38415551-38524232 GCF_010909765.2 Amblyraja radiata
AGTACATGGATAGGAAAGCTCACAATGAGTGCAGTGTCAGAAAACACTGGGGAGGCCTCCAATGTGTCTGGAAACATGGCTGATGTTCCGGCTTGCAAGTAAGACTGATGCACAGAATACTACAACCCCCACCCCCACCACCACCTCTCCTGACCATTCTGCTGGCCAATGTACAATCAATAGAAAATAATGTTGTGGCCTTTCGGGGCAAGACTGCTTTATCAAAGAGAGAGGAGGGAATGCTGTGTGCTCTGTTTCACAGAGACGTTGCTCACACTCAGCTCCCCAGACAGCCATCCAGCCTTGTGGTTTCTCCATTCATTGCATGAACAGAATGGAGTCATTGGGGAAAGGGAGAGGCAGTAGTGTTTGCCTCATGGTAAACTGTTAGTGGTGCTCAGATGTAGTGGTCGTGTCCAACTGCTCTCCACCCCTGGAAGACCTAGCAGTAAAGTGCAGTCCCTTCTACCTCCCGAGGGAATTAATCTCCAACATCTATAACCCACCCCAGCCAGATATTCATCTAGCTTTGGAGGAGCTGCATGACCAGACAGTAGACCCCAACGTCTTTCCTATCATAGCCGGGGACTTCAACAAGGCCAAGAAATCTCCCAACTACCACCAGCATGTGTCATGGAGTATTGCGTCGCACAGTGTGGAAACAGGAACTTTGGCACAACTTGCCCACGCTGACCAACGTGCCCCATCTACACTAGTCCCACCTGCCCACGTTTCACCCATATCCCTCTAAACTTACCCAAACCATGTACATGTCTGAATGTTTCTTAAACATTGCGATAGCACCTGCGCAAGGTGTCCTGTAGCACCAGAGGATCAAACATCCTCGACCACTGTTATTCCACCATCAAAAATGCCTACCGCTCCATCCCTCACTTTGGGAAATCAGACCATTCAGCAGTGCTCCTTCTTCCTGCATATAAGGCAGTGACAAGACTGCAGCACCAGCAGTGAGAACTACAGAGTTGGTCAGAGGAGACAGAGGAATGATTCTGGGATTGCTTGGAGTCAGTAGACAAGATGATGTTCAAGATCTCGGAAACAGACCTGAATGAATGTTACCAACTTAATAAATAAAATGTATGGAGGAGTGTGTTCCCACAAAACCATCCGAGTAGAACACAATGTGCTGAGGTATCTCAGCAGGTCAGGCAGCATCTCTGGAGAACATAGGTAGGTAACGTTTCAGGTCCTGACCCTTCAGACTGGACTCGGAAACCATCCAAGTGTTCGCCCACCAGCCTTTGATGAACCAGGAGGTCTATAATCTTCTAACTTCCTGATCTCAGGCATTTAAGTCTGGCGACACAGATTCATATATGACCTTGATATGAACATCTAAACACCTGAAAGGGATTTTCACTCTTAACTGGAGGATGGGACAAACGTTCGCCAACTATGGCAGGACTTACACGCCATCACTTCCTGCAAACCAGGGGACAGCTCAAGTGACAGTGAGGCATCTCTCCCAGACAAGCTCAATGCCCACTTCAATAGGGATAACTCCTGCTGTGCCTTCCTGGACTCTCACAGCCCCCGAATTTATTGTAAGGCACAGAGAGGGTAAAGTGTCAGAACCCTTTTCCCAGGGTGGAAAGACTAGATGGCATAATTTTATGGTCAGAGAGGGATAGTTTAAAGAAAATGTATAGGGCACGTTTTTTTACAGAGTAGTGGTCGTGTCCAAATCCTGCTCTCCGCACCAGAGTAGTGGGTACCAAGAATGTGCTGCCAGGGCTGGTGATGGAAATTGATATGCTTGTGATATTTAAGGCTTTTAAATATGCACATGGATATGCATGGATATGGCCCTCCATTCTCCACTGGACCATTTGGACATTAAGAACACATACATGGAGCTGTTGTTCGTCGACTACAGTTGTTCATCGACTACAGCTTGGCATTCAGCACCATCATCCCCTCCAAATATTTTATCAAACTCAGGGAACTGGGTCTCTGATCATCCCTTTGCAAAGGGATCCTCAATTTCCTCATCGGTAGACCACAATAAGTATAAAATGGCAACATCACTTCTTCCTCGATAATCATCATCACAGGCACAGTTCAGAGCACATTCCCTTGCTCTACTTTGTCTATACCCATGATTGTGTATTCAGACATAATTCCAAAACTGTCTTTAAATTCACTGTAATATCACCGTTGTCAGACAAATAGTGGATAATGATGAGTCAGAGTATAGAAGGGAGATAAAAAAATCTGATTGAATGGTCGCAGAACAATCATGTTCTCAATGTCAGCTAGACCAAGAAGCTGATTGTTGACCTTGGAAGGGGGAGCAGAGAATTCTCAAACCTATCTTCATTGGTGGGTTCACAGTGGAGGGAGACAACATGTTCCTGGGTGTATATATCTCTGAAGGTCTGTTCTGTGAATTCTTTGCCACAGAAAGTTGTGGAGGCCAAGTCAGTGGATGTTTTTAAGGCAGAGATATATAGATTCTTGATCAGTACAGGTGTCAGGGGTTATGGGGAGAAGGCTGGAGAATAGGGTTAGGAGGGAGAGATAGATCAACCATGATTGAATGGCGGAGCAGACTTGATGGGCCAAATGGCCTAATTCTACTCCTATTCCTTATGAGTCTCCTTGGCCTTATCTAATTCTATCCCTGTCGTTTCAATGTTTAAATTTTTCGTGCTTCTACTCTGCCTGGTCCTCACGCACCACCTCACAACCCCTCATCCCACCATTCTGTTCAATTTTCATCTCACCCCCTGGAAGTCTGAACTTCTTGTCAAGCCTTCTCAAATTTACTGGGCACATTTAAAAGGCTGCTTTCCAAAATCCCTTTTCAATTAACTGTTTCGCAAAGACAACACTGTAAACCCTCATTTTAACATACCCCTTTATAATGGATTTTGGATATAGCATACGGATCTGCCGACCCAGCCCCAGCTCCCACTATTTCCCGGCCATTTAGAGCCCCGGCTTCCGATCCCACTCCCAACATGCATGGTGCGCCAGTGAGTCCATCTTCACCCACCGCACGGTCCAGTGACGCAGCTATTGTTGTGAATCGTGTTGCAGCCTCTGGGCACAGCACTTTCTTGAGGCCTCCACCACCGGACTAACACGCTCGGTCACCGTGGGGCTTCCTCCTCTCTCATCTGCTGCTATTTCTTGCTATTGGCAGTGGCTTTGCCCATTCCCCAGTCGACCGCTGCCACCTCCTGTTGCTCTGTTCAGTTGGCCCCTTCACCGACCCACCCCTCCGCTCCCACTGCCATTGCCTACACCTTCTCCCCCGGAGTCGCCGACACACTCCACCTTGGAATAATAATAATAACTTTATTTATAAAGCACTTTAAACAACCGCAGTTGCCACAAAGTGCTGTACATGAGAACTCATGGACAAAAAGTTATTACAAACCATTAAAAACCGTAAAACGAAGGACTAAAAAACAGTAAAAATTAAAAGACATTAAAAGCACTAAGAACAGGAGCAATGTCTCAGCCAGTGTCGAAAGCCAGAGAATAAAAATGAGTTTTTAGGGAGGATTTGAAGATGGACAGTGAGGGGGCCTGTCTGATGTGCAACGGCAAGGTGTTCCAGAGTGCCGGAGCAGCAACAGAAAAGGCTCTATCCCCTCTGAGCTTCCGCTTAGACCTTGGTACCTCAAGGGGCAGCTGATCAGCTGACCTGAGGCACCGGGCAGGAGCATATAGGTGGAGCAGCTCAGAGAGGTAAGGCGGGGCGAGCCCATTCAACGATTTGAAAACAAATAAAAGAATTTTAAAATGAACTCGAAAGTGCACTGGGAGCCAGTGAGGGGAGGCCAAAATTGGCGTAATATGCTCCCTCTTTCGAGTTCCGGTTAAAAGGCGAGCGGCAGCATTTTGAACCAGCTGGAGACGAGCCAATGAAGCTCGTGCGACTCCAGAGTAGAGTGCGTTACAGTAATCCAGCCTAGATGTAATAAAGGCATGGATTACTGTTTCAAAATGCTGCCGCTCGAGGATGGGCTTCACCTTTGCCAGCTTCCTTAGGTGAAAGAAGCTGGACTTAACCACCGCGCCTATTTGTTTATCTAGTTTAAAATCACCGTCCATCCTAAAACCCAGGTTTAAAACTGTTGGCTTTATGGACAATGCCAGTGGACCCAAGTCAACAAAGGTTCACGGCAGCCATTGGGGCCAAACAAAATCACCTCTGTCTTTTTTTCATTAAGTCCCAGAAAGTTTAAGGCCATCCAGGACTTAATGTCCTCAAGACAAGACAGAAGTGATTTTAGAGAATAGTCGTCTTCTTTCCTGAGTGGCATATATAACTGGCTATCATCTGCGTAAAAGTGAAAGGAGATGCCATGCCTTCTTAAAATTGAGCCCAGAGGAAGTAGGTATAGAGAGAAGAGCAGGGGCCCTAAAATTGAGCCCTGTGGAACCCCATATGCCAAGGGAGTGGAGGAGGATTCAAAGCCAGCAAGGCTTACACGCATGGTTCTGTCTGCCAGATAGGACCTGAACCGTCCCAGGGCACTGCCACAAATGCCCACTTGGCGCTGTAATCGGGAAATTAAAATTCCATGGTCCACTGTATCGAAGGCAGCAGATAGGTCCAGCAAGACAAGAAACACATAATTACCGGAGTCGTTTGCCAGGAGGATGTCGTTAAAAACCCTTAGCAGAGCCGACTCTGTGCTATGCATAGCTTTGAATCCAGACTGGAAAACCTCCCGAATATTGTGCTCATCCAGGAAGAGTTTCAGCTGAGCATAAACTACTTTCTCCATGATTTTAGAGATAAATGGCAACTTGGAGATCGGCCTAAAATTGGCCAGAACAGTTTGGTCCAGGCCGGGTTTCTTAAGTAGTGGTTGCACTACTGCATGTTTAAAATTTACGGGGACAACCCCAGAACACAAGCTACTGTTTATGATGGCGAGAACCGACTTCCCTATACTCGGGAAAACCACTTTAAAAAGAAGAGGAGGGACAGCATCACAAGGGGAACCCGACGGCTTAATGTGGCTAACCACATCCTCTAGACCCGACAATGTCAGAGGCACAAACTTATCGAATGCCACCAGGCATGGGGCCGGAACAGAGGGGTCAGAGGCAGGAGCTGAGATGAGAGCCCTTATAGAAACAACCTTATTAATAAAGAAGTGCAGGAAGTCATTGCACAATTCGGACGATGCTTCCAGGCAGACAGGCTGTGAGGCATTTAAAACAGAATCAATGGTTTTGAATAACACACGTGGGTCGTGACGCTTAGACACTATTATATTAGACAGGAGTGTGACCATCGGCTGCTCGTTGCCTGGACCTGCGAATGGCCATCTTCGCCAGGCCCAGGAGCAAACCGACCGGGAGACCCCCCCCCCCCCTCCCTCCCGACCCTCCATCCTCAGTATCGGATGACCAAAGATCAGGAGTGTGAGACTAAGGTGCAGTCAAAACTTGAGAAGCAGCTCCCTCCGATAATCGTAAAGGGGCTGCAATCTCTCACACTCCATATGCATATGGAGCATGCTCTCTTCCTCGCCGCAGAAGTCACAGGCGAGTCCTTGAACCAACTTAAATATTTATTACACGCCACAACTCTGTGTAACACTCTCCACCCCAGGTCCCGATGTAAAGGGGGAGGACTCCCTTATAGAGTGACCTCCACTAGGGACCACTCCCACCATTGGGTGGTAACGGGGACCGCCAGGGCGTGTCCGGATGGAGCTGGGGAGACAGTGATGGGTTCTGCAGGTCATTCCATTCACATTCAGTTCACATTCAACCGCAAGAAATGCAACACCTGTCCCTTTACCTCCCCCCTCGACTCCATTCAAGGACCCAAGCAGTCGTTCCAGGTGCGACAGAGGTTCACCTGTATCTCCTCCAACCTCATCTACTGCATCCGCTGCTCTAGATGTCAGCTGATCTACATCGGTGAGACCAAGCAGAGGTTGGGCGACCGTTTCGCCGAACGCCTCCGCTCGGTCTGCAAGAACCTACCTGACCTCCCGGTGGCTCAACACTTCAACTCCCCCTCCCACTCCGAATCCGACCTCTCTGTCCTGGATCTCCTCCATGGCCAGAGCGAGCAACACCGGAAATTGGAGGAACAGCACCTCATATTCCGCTTGGGGAGTCTGCATCCTGCGGGCATGAACATTGAATTCTCCCAATTTTGTTAGTCCTTGCTGTCTCCTCCCCTTCCTCAGCCCTCGGACTGTCTCCTCCCATCCCCCAGCCCTCGGGCTCCTCCTCCTCCTCCTCTTTCCTTCCTTCTCCCCGCCACCCCCTATCAGTCTGAAGAAGGGTTTCAGCCCAAAACGTTGCCTATTTCCTTCGCTCCATAGATGCTGCTGCACCCGCTGAGTTTCTCCAGCTTTTTTGTGTACCTCACATTTTATACTTGTTTTATTTACATTTCTGGAACTCTATGGTGCTTTAGAGACATTGCAGGGGGTGTCATTAGCGGGCTAGGATTGTGTTCTTTGCTGTGGCCTGTTGGGGAGATGGCGCCCGTATAGCGGATAAAAACAGACTGGACAAGCTAATCAGGAAGGCCGGCTCAGTGGTCGGGGCTGAGCAACGAACGGTCCAGCAGGTGGCAGAGGCCAGAACTCTGAACAAACTAGGTTCTATAATGACCAACCCCACTCACCCACTCCATGCCCTGAAGGTGATCAAGAGCAGCATCTTCAGTCAGAGGCTGATTGCACCAATGTGCAAAACTGAGAGACATAGGAAGTCCTGTTTACCAGCTGCTATAAGGTTATATAATGCGCATAAATAACTGCACTTTTTTTTAAATTAATTGTATTTTAACTTGTAATTTAACTTGTATTTTAACTTGTTAAGTATGGAAGCCATTTGAGGAAATGTGTGGTGTTATGTCTGTCTTGAAGCTGTCGTGGCACTGTAATTTCCTGTAAAGGATTATTAAAGGTATAATTGCGACAGATGGCGCAAAGGGCTAAGTGTTCGGCTGGCAACCGGAAGGTAGCTGGTTCGAATCCCGCTTGGAGTGCATACTGTCGTTGTGTCCTTGGGCAAGACACTTCACCCACCTTTGCCTGTGTGTGTCCTTGGGCAAGACACTTCACCCACCTTTGCCTGTGTGTGTGGATGTAATTATGTGAAGCACTTTGGGGTCAATTCAAGTTGACTAAAAATGTGCTATATAAATAAAGAAATTTAATTTAATTTTAATTTATAATCAATCAATCAATTGTCAATTCATTAACATGTGACCTATGTTGGCCCGGAAGAACGGCTCTGGAACCGATGTTGCCGGAAAATCAGCCTTCAATCTGTATATGAAGAGGGACATTTTGTAGGGTTATTGAGAACAAATGTGGGGCGAATCGTAAAGATCTTCCTAAGAATGTTTGTAATCAGCCAGACGTGATCCTGTCCACGCTGAACTTCCATGCACTGTATGGTCCCAGGGATTTGTTGGAAGCGAGGACCTTGACAGTTTCCTTGTGCAGCTCATTGACATTTTAGGCTGACATAAAGTGCTGGAGGAACTCAGCAGGACAGGCAACATCTGCGGGGGGAAAGGGGTCGGGACCTTCTTCACGCTGTTTTTTTGCCCAGGACTCCAGCCGATACAGTCTCTTGCGTTTCCACCGTGCTAGCGTGAAATCGATTTATTTCCTGGACTATTACAGGAGCTTAAACTTGGCTCAGTTACTCCCGGAAAAGTGAAACCAACCTATAGGTAGCTCTTACGTCCAAATATTATACTTACGTCCTTCCTCAAACTCAAGCCAGTACGTGACCAAGAGATCCCCCTGTTCCGCCCGAGGGTTACATTATCCAGTGTGAACAAGATTTTAGATTAATTTCAAAACGAAGACAATCGCAGAGAGGATCGCCTCTCGCTGTTCGCTCTGTTCCCGTCCGAAACCTTTCGAGGCAACGCAAAACTCACGAAGTAAGTTTTAATCTTTCTTCCCATAGTCGTGAATTATTATGGTGACATCTCTTAGTTCGAAACAATTAGTCGCAGGAAAAGTATATTCGGTGAATTGCATGGTCGGCTCATTTGAATTAAAAAAACTAAGAAAAGGGGGGTGGGGGGAAGCAGTTGACAATTCTCTCGATTTCCCGTGAGTCGAGGGCAGATTGCCTCCACTTAGACGGCCACAGAACGGCGCAGCGGCACTTTCTGTGTTCCCACAGCTCCTTGTCGGCTTCCTCATCTTTTACCAGCGGCCAGCGCTGAAAGGCGACGTATTCCGATACTCAACTAGTCAGAGTTGGATTTCGTCTGGGTTGAGAAGAATTCAGTCTTTCGACCAACCGGAATGTCGGTCTGATTTAATTGGGGTCCAGGTCCGTAACTCCCTCACAGTGGGAACACAAGTAAATTGACTGGTGAAGTCAGTGCACTGAATATGCGTCAGGAAGACATGTTGCACCTTTATAGGACTTTATTAGGCCGCGTTTGTGTGCAATTCTGGCCGTCCCGTTTCAGTTTGTGAAGGCTTTGGAGAGGGTGCAGGATGTTTACCAGAATGCTGCCTGGATAAGAGAGTATTAACAGTAAGGAGAGGTTGGCAAAGCTAGATTGTTTTCTCTGGAGCATCAAAGGTTGGGGGTGCCGATGAACCCCCTCTCTCTCATCCCCTCCCCCACCCTAGTAGTCAACTAGCTTCACTGTCACCTTGTTGAGAGTCACTGTCTGTATAATTAGTTATCACTTACCCCATAGCCAAAAATGGACCAATGTGGGCTCCACGTTTCCTTGATCATTGTTGCTCTTTGCATACCTTTCATTTATTTGTCCTATGTACCTTTTATATCTCTCGTTTCCCATTCCCCTGACTTCCAGTCTGAAGAAGGGCCTCGACCCGAAACGTCCAGAGATGCTGCCTGACCCGCTGAGTTGCTTTAGATTTTTGTGTCTAGAGGAGAGACCTGACAGAAGTATGTAAAATTAAGAGAAGTATAGATAGGGGAGGTAGTCAGAACCATTTTTCTAGGGTGGAAATGTCAAAGACTAGAGGGCATAGAATTAAGGTGAGAGGGGCAAAGTTCAATGGAGATGTGCAGGGCAAGTTTTTTTACAGAGAGTGGTAGGTGCCTGGAATGCGCTGCCACGAGTGGGCATGGAGGCAGAAACGATAGTGGCATTTAAGAAGCCTTTGGATAAGCACATTGATATGGAGGGATATAGATCATGTGCAGGCAGAGGAGATTTTAGTTTAACCTGACATCATGTTCGCCACAGATATTGTGGGCCGAAGCGCCTGTTCCTGTGTTATACTGTTCTATTTTCTATGTTCCTATTGGGGCTTGAAGCTGGCACTCTTCATTTATAGAGATAAAGGCATTTGGTCACATTTGCTCAATGCTATGGCTTAGCATTTGCATGCTCTTCACTAACACTGACTGGCTCTACCTCACAGTTCTGGTGGTCTGAAATTTGATCTGATGAAAACTCATTTTCCTGAAACATAATTGTGATCCTTGCTCAGCAGATGCTGCCCATTCAACTGAGTATCCCCAATCATTTCTGCTTTTAGTTCAGAGACCCACTGCTATTTTGTTTCCCTTGCCCCTCATCACCGATCTGCAATATCTCAGCACCTTAATTTCCCACATGGGATCTCTCCGACCTTTCCTCAGACCAACAACCATCAACCACTGCACTGCAGAGCTTCTGAAATAATTAAGATGGGAAGTGGCATTGGATGGACAGCAAAAAATAGCATTAATTGCCCTTGAGTCAGAGGTGAATGGTCCTCGGAGTCATCACCTGCCTCTGCAACTGGATTCTTGACTTCCTGATCCATAGACCACAGTCAGTAAGAAAAGGCGACACAGGATGCTGTACTATAATTCTCAATACAGATGCTCCACGAGGATGAATTCCCTGCCTCCTGTATATTCATGACTGTGCAGCCAAATTCTGTTCTAACTCCAGAGTGGGGTAGATCTTGAACAATGACCAGTCAAAGTACAGGAAGGAGATAGAGAGCTTAGTAATATGGTGTCAGGCCAACAGACTTTCCCTCAACATCAGTAAGATGAAGGAGCTGGTCATTGACTTCAGGGAGCAAAGTGTGTACATGCCCCAGTCAGTATCAATAGTGTTAAAGTTGAGATGGTCAAGAGCATAGCCATAAATATCACAATAATTTGTCCTGATCCAACAACTGAAGCAACAGCCAAGAAAGCACACCAACTCCTTGACTTTTTCAAGAGACTAATGGAAATTCATCATTTCTCCAAGACTTACCAATTTCTTCAGATGCATTGTAAAAATCATACAGTACAGAAAGTATTCTTCAAATGCCTTTGGAGAATGGCTCAAACTGTAGCCATAGTACACCAATGGAGGATGGAATGTATGTTTGGGATAGCGAATGGGGTTCCAATGGATTGCTATATTCTTCAATGGTATAGAACTTCATTAATTTTATCGAGCTGCACACATCCAGGCAAATGCAGAATATTCCATCGCATACCTAACCTGTGACATTTGGATGTTGGAAAGGCTTTGGGGTGTCTGGAGCTATTGCTAAAAACTTGGCTAGAAACACGGCTATTCTGGACTGCAGCCATCAGTACTGGTGTTTAAGAAGGAACTGCAGATGCTGAAAAATCGAAGGTACACAAAAATGCTGGAGAAACTCAGCGGGTGCAGCAGCATCTGTGGAGCATCCGCTGCTCTAGATGTCAGCTGATCTACATCGGTGAGACTAAGCGAAGGCTGGGCGATCGTTTCGCCAAACACCTCTGCTCGGTCCGCAAGAACCTACCTGACCTCCCGGTGGCTCAGCACTTCAACTCCCCCTCCCATTCCCCGTCCGACCTCTCTGTCCTGGGTCTCCTCCATGGCCAGAGTGAGCAACACAAGAAATTGGAGGAACAGCACCTCATATTCCGCTTGGGGAGTCTGCATCCTGCGGGCATGAACATTGAATTCTCCCAATTTTGTTAGCCCTTGCTGTTTCCTCCCCTTCCTCAGCCCTCGGGCTGTCTCCTCCCATCCCTCAACCCTCGGGCTCCTCCTCCTCCTTTTTCCTTTCTTCTCCCCGCCACCCCCCATCAGTCTGAAGAAGGGTTTCGGCCTATTTCCTTCGCTCCACAGATGCTGCTGCACCCACTGAGTTTCGCCAGCATTTTTGTGTACCATCAGTACTGGAGCTGGATCAATGTTTGATTCCCTAGCCTTTGCTGTATCTAGTGCTCTTATCCATTTCTTGATTTCTTGCAGAGCGAATGGAATGGGATGGAATGGGGGGGAGGATTTGAAGAGGCAGTTGAGATGGATCATTCACTCAGTATTTTCTGCCTGAGCATGGTTGTAAATGCTTCAGCCCTTAGCATTCACATTTGATTTACCCCTGCCCTCCCCAACTACCGTCCCATACCTTTCTGAGCATCAATCACTACTATCCTAGGCTCATAACTTTCATCCAACCCATTTAGTTTAGTTTAGAGATACCGTGCAGAAACAGGCCCTTTGGCCCACCGAGACCACACCGACCAACGATCCCCGCACACTAACACTATATACATACACGAGGGACAATTTTACATTTCTGCCAAGCCAATTAACCTACAAACCTGTACATCTTTGGAGTGTGGGAGGAATCCGAAGATCTCAGAGAAAACCCACGCAGGTCACGGGGAGAACATACAAACTCCGTACAGACAGCACAAATAGTCAGGATCGGACCCAGGTCTTTGGCACTGTAAGGCAGTAGCTCTACTACTGCGCCACCATGCCGCTCTACTAGGCCACCATGCAGCCCTACTACGCCAGTGTGCCACCTACCATCTGCTGGCCAGAAATTATTTCACCTACAAATCTGATGACACAACTCAGCATCTGTGGTCTCACCCAAACGTTAACTTCAACCTTAATTGCTATTCATACACCCCATCCCCCCCACTTCCATCACTAATTATAACACACCTCAATACACTCTACCGATTGTTTGGTCCACCCTCCTTCCGATCCCTGATTCTCCTCCTTGGGCCTAGGGGCCTGTCTCCCATTGACAATCTGGACCTGAAACCATTCCTGGTCTTGACTTTGTTGGCTCTCGCACAATCTAACAGTACCAGTCAATTATTTCTATGCTGAAATGTTGCTTTTCTTTTGGGTTACGAAGGGAGAAGATGGCTACTGACAAAACCTTGACTTTGCTGAAAATAAGTGGAGAGCTGGATGAAGAGGAGGTGAAGGACATGAGATTCTTATGCAGTGACCACATTCCGACAGGCAAACGGGTGGAGAATGCCCAAGACCTATTTAAATTACTGGAGGAACTAAATCTGGATATTTGTAATGAACTCTTATATCAAATGAAGCGATATAAATTGCTTTCTGATCTAGAAATTCATCATATGGAACAGTTCTTGAAACAACCAGGGAATTGTAAAATCTCAAATTACAGGTATTTTCCTTATCTATTTAATTGTTTATTTGGTGTGCTGCCTTACCTTGAAGTAACTGTTCTGACAAATCTCCGTCACCCGGAACAGTAACTTGTTTTTCGCATGTCCTGCCGAACGTGCTGAGTGTTTCCAGCATTTTCTGTTTTCCAATGTGTATATTTTGGGGATTTTGATAGAATAACTGATTGGACACTAACTTTATTGATATGAGTTTGACCTTTTCCAACAGAACTGCTTGCTAAAATCTATTCATGCTCATAAAGGATTCATTGTTTAAACTCAAAAAAGTAAAGGCCCAGTTTGCTTAAACTCTTGACCTAACCAAGAAATCAATTTAGACACAAAAAGGTGGAGTAACTCAGCGGGACAGGCAGCATCTCTGGAGAGAAGGAATGGGGGACGTTTCGGGACGAGACCCTTCTTCAGATTAGTGAACTTTCACTGTGCTTTCTCTATTTGAAGTAGATCTTTCCAAAGGTATGGATACCAGACCTGCGCACAATATCCCAAGCGTGGTCCCACCAGGACCTGATTATAATTGGACTCTCAAAACTTGAACCCCTTATCCAAATCACTGAAGTAAACTGTGGACAGCTGTGGTCTCTGCAGCATCCCACCTGTCACATCCTCCCAACCTGAACATAAACTGATGAAATCTACCTACTATTTTCTATCCATTAACCGCTCCTTAATTCACTCTTTATGGTTTAGTTTAGTTTATTGTCATGTGCACCGAGGTACAGTGAAAAGCTTTTTGTTGCATGATATCCAGTCAGCAAAAAGACAATATATGATTACAATCGAGCCATTTACAGCCTTATCCATGATAAGGGAATAATGTTTAGTGCGAGATAAAGCCAATAAAGTCTGATCAAAGAATCCAAGAATCACCATTTAGGTAGATAGTAGTTCAGGGCTGCTCTGAATCTGGAAGTGCTTCAGGATTGCTCTTCCCGACTCTGGAGGTGTGCGTTTTCACACTTCTATACCTTTTGCCCGATGGAGGAGGGGAGAAGAGGGAGTGGCCAAGGTGTGACCCAAGCAAGTGTTAGGTGTTGCACTTTGGAGGTTGAATGTAAGGGGAAAGTATATAGTTAACGGCAGGACCTTTAATAGCATTGAAGTGCAGAGGGATCTTAGAGTCCAAGTTCATAGCTCGCTGAAGATGGCAGCAGTAGATAGGGTGGTAAATAAGGTATATATAATCCTTGCATTCATTGCTAAGGGCTTTGAATATAATAATATGCAGCTCTATAAGACTTTGGTGAGGCCTAACCCACAATTCTTCAGTGGGCGAACCCTCCAGTATGTCCTCTCCGCGTATCGCCGTGACATTCTCCCTGATTAGCAAAGCAACACCTCCAACTCTTTTACCCCCTCCCCCCACCTCTCTCTATCTCATCTGAAACATCGACACCCAGGCATGTTGAGCTGCCAGTCGAGTCCCTCTCGCAAGCAAGGCCACATCAGTCAGGAAATGGTGTTAGGTAAACTAGTCAGGAGATGATGTTAGGTAAACTGTTGGGACTGAAGGCAGATTCCCCAGGGCCTGGTGGTCTGCATCCCAGAGTATTCAAGGAGGTGGCCCTAGAAATTGTGGATGCTTTGGTGATCATTTTCCAATGTTCTCTCGACTCTAGATCAGTTCCTGTGAACCTGAGCGTAGCCACACTTTTTAAGAAAGGAGGGAGAGTGAAAACGGGGAATTATCGACCAGTTAGCCTTACATCGGTAGTGGGGAAGGTGCTTGAGTCGATTGTTAAAGATGTTATAGCAGCACATTTGGAAAGCAGACAGGATTGGTCAAAATCAGCATGGATTTATGAAGGGGAAATCATGCTTGACTAATCGTCTGGGATTTTTTGAGGGTGTAACAAGTAGAACGGATAAGGGAGAGCCAGTGGATGTGGTGTATCTGGGCTTTCAAAAAGCCTTTGACAAGGTACCATAAGAGATTAGTGTGCAAAATTGGAGCACATGGTATTGGGGGCAGGGTATTGACATGGATAAAGAATTGGTTGGCAGACAGAAAGCAAAGAGTAGGAATTAACGTGTCCTTTTCAGAATGTCAGGCAGTGACTAGTGGGGTGCCGCAAGACTCGGTGCTGGGACCCCAATTATTTACAATACTGTATATATTAATGATTTAGATGAGGGAATTAAATGTGACCTCTCCAAGTTTGCGGATGACACAAAGCTGGGTGGCAGTGTGAGCTGCGATGAGGATGTTATGAGGCTTCAGGGTGACTTGGATAGGTTGGGTGAGTGGGCAGATGCAGTATAATGTGGATAAATGTGAGGTTATCCACTTTTTTGGCAAGAACAGGAAAGCAGATTATTATCTGAATGGTGTCCGATTAGGAAAAGGGGAGATACAACGAGACCTGGGTGTGCTTGTTCATCAGCCACTGAAAGTAAACATGCAGGTATAACAGACAGTGAAGAAAGCTAATGGCATGTTGGCCTTCATTGCGAGAGGATTTGAGTTTAGGAGCAAGGAGGTCCTACTGCAGATGTACAGGGCCCTGGTGAGACCGCACCTGGAGTATTGTGTGCGATTTTGCTCTCCCAATTTGAGGAAGGACATTATTGCTATTGAGGGAGTGCAGCGTAGGTCCACCAGGGTAGTTCCCGGGATGGCGGGACTGACATATAACAAAAGAATGGATCGATTGGGTTTATATCCACTGGAATTTAGAAGGATGAGAGGTTATCTTATAGAAACATAAAATTCTTAAGGGATTGGACAGGCTAGATCAGGGGTGGGGAACCTTTTCATGTAGGTATGTTGCAAAACGTAACTGAAGCATCGCTGAAAATCTGTCCCAGCCCGTGTGCGCGATTTTGGCGCCGTTTAGAGGGGGGCGGGTTTAAAATGCAATTTTCCCTAGGCTGTTCAAATCAAGGATGTTCAGCCTAGTTAATTATTAACGAAAAATCGCTGGAAGATTCCGTCGCTTGAGCTATTATTAGTTTTAAGGGCTTTATTTACTTGTTATAGTAGGTTAAAAATTAACCTCTAAACCCGCGACCGCCGACAACGGGCCGGATCTCATACAGGGGAAAACGGAAGGTAGGCTGTTTATTTTTACGTTAAAAAGGGCTTCTTAAGATCCCTTTATACAAAATTTAATGTTGCGAGTAGCTAATTTGGGGCCCACTATATCCCGCAGTATTTTTCTGGGCATTTGAGGGCACAAATCTACCGCAATGTGAACGTTCTAAACCAGCGCGTTCACAGGATCCCACTGGAAAGCTGATTTAAATGGACATTAATTTACCGCAATTAAACACTAAATTCCTTCCATTTGGCCTATAAATTAATGTAAATGAGATTTAAAAATCATGTTTTATTGTGAATTATTTGTGAATATTATTTGGACACTTAGGCTATTTAAAAATGTTAATCATTTATTAAGAAATGGATAGATGTTTAGATCTAGTAATTGAAGTTTGGAATTAGCTACAATTGGGTAACTAACTAATTATATGCTTTAATTTCAGGTCATCCAAGTAAGATTATTTTATATTTGTTTCAGAATGCTTCAATCTATGATAACTGAAAATTTCATTCAGTTCTCTTAATTTTTAAGAAAGTTATGGGCTTTTGACTGTCCACGATCACAGCTTTTTTGTTATGTCCATAGAAAATCAATAGGGAACAAGATGCTAATTTCCAAGTATGAAAATGGCCATAACTTTTTAAATACTTGAGATATGAAAGTGAATTAGGTGTCAAATTAAACTTCTTTTTATGCTTTATCTGATGGGATAAATTGCAGACTTGATTTTTAAAATCTCAAAATTTTGTAACATTGCTATTTCATGTTGGCACTCCTGCACCTATTTTTTTCTATCATAATTCCAAGCAATGATGCAGACTCTAGGTTCACCAGCTTTACCCACAATACTTTTTGCATTGAAATAAACAATCAGTGCTTCATTATCCCCATATTCATGAACCTCTTCCTGCTTTTGAGGCTTGCATATCATAACCTTCATTTTCTCATCAGCTTTTCCATTTATTGAACTGCTGCTCTGGTTCCCACCCTCCTGCCATTATAGTTTAAACACTCCTGAGTAGCTCTAACAAACCTCCTTGCAAGAATATTGGTGCCTCTCCAGTTCAGGTGCAACCCATCTGTTTTGTACAGGTCATCTCTGCCCCAGAAGAGATCCCAATGGTCCATTCTGGTCGCCCCATTACAGGAAAGATGTGGAGGCCTTGGAGAGGGTACAGATGAGGTTTACCAGAATGCTGCCTGAATTAGAGGGTTTCAGTTACAGGGAGAGGTTGGATAGACTTTGATTATTTTCTCTGGAATGTCAGAAGTTGAAGGGAGACTTGATTGAATTATATAAAATTATGAGAGGCATAGATATGGTAAACAGTCAAAATCTTTTCCCCAGGGTTGAAATGATCAATACTGGAGGGCAGAGCTTTAAGGTGAGAGGGGGAGAGTTTAATGGAGATGTGTTGGGCAAGTTATTTACACAGAGAGTAGTGGGGGCTTGGAATGCATTGCCATGGGTGGTGGTGGAGGCAGATACGAAAGTGCAGTTTAAGAGCCTTTCGATGGCACCTGGAAGTGCAGGGATTAGAGGGATATGGATCATGTACAAGCAGTTGATATCAGTTTAACTAGCCATTATGTTCGACACAAACATATGTGGACTGAAGGGCCCGTTCCTGTGCTGTACTATTCTATGTTCTATTTTCTATGTCATCTTGAAGCTTAAATATCACATCATCTGGGTTTCCATTATGTATTCTGCTTGTTACAACTTCCAAGAATATATCAATATTTTTCAAAATCCTCAGGTATTTTCAGTCCATTCATTTCCACAATACTATATTTTTACTAATATTTAGTTCTGTTACCTCTCCGTTCACCTGCAAATCTCCAGAAGAGTTTCCGTATCTTCTGCTGTGAAAAGAGACAGAAAATGTTTGTTTAATTCCTCACAATTCCCTATTTCTCATTATAATTTCTCCTGCCTCAGTCCATTTTATGCAAGCTAATTTATTCCCTTTCACCATATTTGTAGAAGTTCTAACTGGTCCATTTTACATTTGTCGTGAGATCACTCATATTCAAATTTACCCAATCAATGGCTTCGTCCGACTCATTTTATCTCTGTCCAGAGATGCTGCCTATCCGCTGTTACTCCAGCTTTTTGTGTCTATCTTCGGCTTGAACCAGCATCCGCAGTTCCTTCCTATACATTTTATCTCTGTTTGCTTTGTTGTTAGCTTCCCCCAGCTAACAACGATCTACTCTACATTCTTCGGAAATTGGAGGAACAGCACCTCATATTCCGTCTGGGGACCTTGCGTCCGTATGGCATTAACATTGAATTCTCCCAATTTTGCTATCCCTTGCTGTCTCCTCCCCTTCCTTAACCCTCTAGCTGTCTCCTCCCACCCTCCCATCCGCCCGCCCTCGGGCTCCTCCTCCTCCTCCCCTTTTCCTTCTTTCTCCCCCCCCCCCCCCACCCCCCATCAGTCTGAAGAAGGGTTTCGGCCCGAAACGTCGCATATTTCCTTCGCTCCATAGATGCTGCTGCACCCGCTGAGTTTCCCCAGCAATTTTGTGTACCTACTCTACATTCTCCTTGATCTCCCTTCCCTTTGTCCTATTCTCACACCTCACAATTCGTTATCTATGTATATCCTTCTCCCCTGACTTCTATGTATATCCCTCTCCCCTAATTTCTTCAAAGGATCTCGACCCGAAATGTCATCCATTCCTTCTCTCCAAAGATGCTGCCTGTCCCGCTGAGTTACTCCAGGTTTTTGTGTATATCTTTGATTTAAACCAGCATCTGCAGTTCCTTCCTACACCTTTGTCTTGCTTTATTGATTTCTGAATAGACAATAGACAATAGGTGCAGGAGTAGGCCATTCGGCTCTTCGAACCAGCACCGCCATTCAATGTGATCATGGCTGATCATCCCCAATCAGTACCCCATTCCTGCCTTCTCCCCATATCCCCTGACTCCACTATCTTTAAGAGCCCTCTCTAGCTCTTTCTTGAAAGTATCCAGAGAACCGGCCTCCACCGCCCTCGGAGGCAGAAAATTCCACATTTCATACTTATCATTCCTGAGACCTGTGATTAGTGGTGTACTAAAGGCCCATTTTCTGTTTTTGTCTTAGGTTACCAGCATCTGTATATTTTGGTGGAGCAAAATATGTAGATGCAAAATATGCAGGTGCTTGTAATCTAAAACAAAACTAGGAATGGTGGATGCAATCTGCAGAACACGCAGTATCCAGATAAATTGAGTTGGCAGTTCAGGGCAAGAACGTGGAAAAATTAGAAAAGGTTTGATCAGGTCCCGCATGGTAGGCTGCTCTGGAAGGTTTGATTACATGGGATGCAGGGAGAGTTATATGCCTGGATAGAGAATTGGCTTCATGGAAGAAAGCAGAGGGTAATGGTGAAAGGTTGTTTTTCAGAGTGGAGACCAGTGATTAGTGAAGTGTGCCTCAGATTGAAGCTGAGACCAATGCTGTTTGTGATTTATATCAAAGATTTGGACGAGAGTGTAAAGACCTAATTAGTAAGTTTGCAGATGACACTAAAGTGGGTGGCATTGTAGATTGTGAAGATGGTAATCAAAAGTTACAGCGGGATCCTGATCGGCTGGTCAAGTGGGCCGAGGAATGGCTAATGCAATTTAATGCAGATAAGTGCTAGGTCCGCGAGTAAAATTTGATCGGCATGGTTCTTTTTAACTTGTAGTGCAGTGGAATGGGGTCGTTATTTAGTTACAGGCAGGCAGCCATAGGCAATCTCCTTCGCTTACCGGGCATTTTGATCGGCTCATTGGAGTTTTCAGGACCAAGGAAAACCGACCGGTAGGTAAAATGCCCACTAAACTTTATTATACTTCTTAAAAAGTATAATAAACCACCCCACCCCCCGCGCTCTCTAAAGGACTTAACATTACTGTGCAGCTGTCTTTGACGTTCCTCTTCATCGCGGGTCTGAATTTCAGACAGCGCTCCCCCGCTTGTGTGTGTGTGTGTGTGTGTGTGTGTGTGTGTGTGTGTGTGTGTGTGTGTGTGTGTGTGTGTGTGTGTGTGTGTGTGTGTGTGTGTGTGTGTGTGTGTGTGCGCGCGTTCCTCAACGCTGTCGGTCGATCCAGCTCAAGGTTTTCCAGGCGAGTGCCCTCGAGCTTGAAGGTCGAGGACACTCTTCTTAACTCGCAGACAGCCCCTTAAAGCTTCATCAGCCAGGAAATTGAGTATATTATGTTACAGCTGTACAAGATGTTGGTGAGGCCATATTTGGAGTATTGTGCTCAGTTTTGGTCACTCTGCTATAGGAAGGATTTTGTTACGCAAAAGAGTGCAGAGAATATTTACAAGGGTGTTACCAGGACACGTGGGCCTGAGCTATAGGGAGAGATTAGGCAAGCTAGGTCTTTATTCCTTGGAGCACGGGGGGCTGAGGGGTGATCTTAGAGACGAGTAAAATCATGAGGGGAATTGATAGGGTGAATGCACAGTCTTTTACCCAGAATAGGGGAATCAAGAACCAAAGGACATAGGTTAATGTGAGAGGGGATAGATTTAATAGGAATCTGTGTGGCAACTTTTTCACACAACGGGTGAAGGGTATATGGAACGTGCTGCCAGAGGAGGTAGTTCAGGCAGTTACTATATCAACATTAAAAGACATTTTGACAAATACATGGATAGGAAAGGCTTAGAGGGATATGGGCCAAACGTGGGCAAGTGGGACAAGTGTAGATGGCGCATCTTGCTTGCTGTGTGACTCAATGACAAGTGTTATAATTTGCAGAGAGGGGATGTTGAAAAAATAAGGGAAATGTCTGAGAGAAGGTGCAGACGAAAGTGGTTAAAGTAATGATACTTAAAAATATAGCAATTAGAGATGGAAGAGAAAGAAGAAACACAATGAAACTGAAAGAAACAGCTGTATTTGTGGAGTGATAAAGGGTGTTTATGTGAAATTGTTCAATTCAATATTAAGTCCCGAGGATACAAATTTCCAATCTAAGGATGAGAAGCTGTTTCTTATTTAAATTGGCATTTTAGAGCAATGTAAGAGGTCAAAGAATCAAAGAAGAAGGTCATAGATACTCCAGCATTTTGTCTATCAAAGAAAGAAAGGCCAAAGTCTGAATAACTTAGAATTAACTATGGATCGGACGGATCCACTGCCCTCTGATGCAGAGAATTCCACAGACTCACAACTCCCTGTGTGAAAAAGTGTTTCCTCATCTCCGTTCTAAATGGCTTGTAGTCACACAATTTGTCTTTGGTTTCTCCACTGTGGTGGTGACATCATTGTGAACACTCAATAGTCCATATCTTTAACCTCCTTTTCCTTAGGTGATGTCTCACTCAGGAGATAGGTTAGTAAACAATACTAGAGTTATCTCAACGACACCATCTCTTTCTTTAAGTAATTGAATGCCCACTTTCCAAACTAATTATGTTCAAATAAGCAGTATCTTGTGGATTAATCCAACAATTAATTTGAAGACACAAGGGTGGCACAGTGGCGCAGTGGTAGAGTTGCTGCCTTACACCACCAGAGACCCGGGTTTGATCCTGACCACAGGTGCTATCTGTACGGAGTTTGCCAGTCTCCCTGTGACTGCATGGTTTTCTCCAGTTTCCTCCCACATTCCAAAAATCTACCTGTTTGTCAGTTAATTGGCTTTGGTAAAAATTGTAAATTGTCCCTAGTGTGTGAGATAGTGCTAGAGTATGTGGATTGTTGGTCGGCACAGACTCGGTGAGTCGAAGGGCCTGTTTCCGCGTTGTATCTCTAAAACGAAAACTACAACTGCAGATGCTAGCTTACTAAAAAAGATATAAAGTGCTGGAGTGACTTAGCAGGGTTACAAAAAATAATTGTTTGGTGCAGCTCTAGGAATTAGGTATATTTGGTCACAGGTTAAACTACAATTTATCTAAATTATGCCAGAATATGTAAGAACAAACAAAGAGCTAAGAATTGTGATTCTGATTGCCATCCTGTGACTCGTCAGATAAAATAATGTTGGAAGGGAATAATATTGGATTATGAGTCCACAACTTTCAAAATCTCAAAGTATGATTGGCCACTCAGGTGAATTATGAGGACCAATACCTAACTGAGAAAATAAACTTAAAAAACACCAGCTGCCAACAGCATGAACATTTCTTATCATCAGTAAAATTTGCCTTCCGGACTCATTGATTTTTGAATTGAGAAGAAAACTATAATTTCTAACTCTCAGAAAGACAAAGCTTCAACATTTCTTTCAGATATCAATCCTAAAACTTTTCTTGTTTCTTTTTAGAGTTCTGATTTACAACATTTCCAAAGGGATTGATGATAAAGAGCTCAATAGCATAATTTATGTCTTGAATATACCCAAGGGAAAATGCAAAACTCTTATGGTAAGCAAAAGTGGATGAAGGTAGATTTATTACCAATGCAATGAACATAAGAAAATAGGAGCAGGATCAAGCTACTCAAGTCTTCTCCAACATTCAATAGGATGGTAGTTCTACATTAGGACTCATCTCCTCTTCTGTGCCTGTCCCCAATTCTCTGATCTTTAAAAAAACATGTACTTTATGGCGGCACCTGATAGCAACCCAAGGTCACGACGAACCATCGGCTCTAGAGGGCGGCGGCTTGGTGGGGGAGGCGCGAGTCACGGGGTCGTTATCTGAGTTATTTAAGGCCGGGCAATACCCGTGTCAGTTGAGGAGTAGGGAGCTGTATGCAGAAGATTAAACTAGAGTGTCTAGAGCACACACTTGTGTCCGACTAGTTTTTGGCTGGAAAAACTAGTCGGAATTGGTGACCCCAGACGCCCAGGAGTGTAATCCTGGAAGGGAAATTAAAAAAAAATGCATTCTGCCACTGCCGCCGCCGACGAGACCGAACTCAACGCGGTCTCCCTGAAGCTGCCTACATTTTGGACCTCGCAGCCCAGGGTTTGGTTTCGACAGGCTGAATCCCAATTTCACATCCGCGGCGTTACAGCTGACGAGACTCACTATGACTATGTGGTAAGCGCCCTTGACCAGCAGACGGCTGGTCGGTCATTCCTTACCTGGATAACCCGCCTGTTGTGGGGAAATACACAGGCCTCAAGGAGCTGTTGCTCCGGATCTACGGGCCGAGCCGAATGCAGCGCGCCTGTTAGATCCTTAACATGGGCGGGCTCGGCAACCGGATGCCCTCGGCCCTCATGAGCGAGATGCTAACGCTCACGGGTGATCACCTGCCCTGCCCGCTCTTTGAATTCACCTACCTGCAACAGTTGCCACGAGACCTCCGCCAGCAGCTCGTGGGGGAGAACTTTGAAGATCCCATCCATCCTTCTATAAAATTCTTAAGGGATTGGATGGGCTAAATGCAAGAAAAATTTTCCCGATGTTGGGTGAGTCCAGAACTACGGGTCACAGTTTAAGAATAAGGGGTAGGCCATTTAGGACTGAGATGAAGAAAAACTTTTTCACCCAGAAAGTTGTGAATCTGTGGAATTCTCTGCCACAAAAGGCAGTGGGGGCCAATTCACTGGATGTTTTCAAGAGAGAGTTAGCTCTAAGGGCTAATGGAATCAAGGAATATGGGGAGAAAGCAGGAATGGGATACTGATTTTGGATGATCAGCCATGATCATATTGTATGGCGGTGCTGGCTCGAAGGGCCGAATGGCCTATTCCTGCACCTATTTTCTATGTTTCTCGGATTATCGATCAAATTTCTAAGCAAACTAGAAATTAAAACACGATCAGTCTCAGCTATATTTCACTTGTGAAATTGATTATAATGTTTCATCATTGAAGTGAAATATTGGTGGAAATCATTAGGTTAAAAGAAAAATCTCAGTTGATGAAAGCAGTGCTTGTGATTTGTCTTCCTCTAGAATTTGATGGATCTTTGCACTGAATTGGAAAAAGAAGGAAAAATTTCACCGAATGACCTACAGCTTTTGCTGAAAGCCCTGGAGGGAATTAAAAGAAGAGATCTGATAAAGAAAGTGGAAATCTATCTGAATGATGCAATAGGTAACGCAAGTAATCAGTTCTCGGTCTGGAAACAATCTATTACCGGATGTGTGGTATTACTTTGGATCATTGTTGTTGAGAATGGGATCTGAGAACTATGTGGAGAAAAAAGGAATCAACTGTTCAATACGAAGCCATGTTCTTGTTAATAATAATTAATGTCAATCGATTCCAAAAGTTGTCAAGCACAGTGAACCTCTTGAGTTTCCATTCTATGCTCATTTGTAAAGTTTTGAGCCTCCCACTCTTAATGGGCCCTGTTCTCCTGTATTGATGGTACAATTAGAATTAGTCATGCAGCATGGTCCTTTAGCCCAATTCATCCATGCTAGTTCATGCTAATTCATCTAAGCTAGTTGCCTGCATATGACCCATATCCATCTAAATCTTTCCTATCCAACTGTCCTAATGTCTTTTAAATGTTATTATGGTGCCTGCCTCAACCACTCCCTCTGGCAGCTTGTTCCATATACATGCACCCTCTGTGTGGAAAAAGGTGTCTCTTAGGTTGCTATTAAATCTTTCCCCTCTCACTTTAAGTCACTTTATGTCCTCGAGTTCTTGATTCTCCAACCCTGGGGAAAGGGCTGTGTGCATTTGCTCCTCATGATTGTATACATCTCCATAAGGATACCCATCAGGAGAATTCCTATCCTGTTCAACTTTTCCCTACAGCTCAAGTCCCTGAGTCCTGAGATTTTGCCCCCCCCCCCCCCTCTCTCCCCCCCTCCCCCCCACCCGATGAAAGGCAGCAACTCTACCATTGCACCACTGTGCCGCCCTTCTTGAATAAAGATATTACATTTCTCGGAGTGCGGGTGCATGGTTCCTTGAAGGTCGAGTCGCAGGTAGATAAGGTGGTCAAAAAGGCTTTTGGCACATTGGCCTTCATTAGTCAGATTATTGAGTATAGAAGTTGGGAGGTCATGCGGCAGTGTATAAGACGTTAGTGAGACCGAATTTGGAATATTGTGTTCAGTTCTGGGCACCATGTTATAGGAAAGATATTGCCAAGCTTGAAAGGGCTCAGAGAAGATTTACGAGGATGTTGCCAGGACTAGAGGGTCTGAGCTATGGGGAGAGGTTGAGTAGGCTGGGTCTCTATTTTTTGGAGCACAGGAGGATGAAGGGTGATCTTATAGAGGTGTCTAAAATCATGAGAGGAATAGTGTTTAAGAAGGAACTGCAGATGCTGGAAAATCGAAGGTACACAAAAATGCTGGAGAAACTCAGCGGGTGCAGCAGCATCTATGGAGCGAAGGAAATAGGCAACGTTTCGGGCCGAAACCCTTCTTCAGACCATGAGAGGACTAGATCGGGTAGATGCACAGAATCTCTTGCCAAGAGTTGGAGAATCGGGGAGCAGAGGACATAGGTTCAAGGTGAAGGGGGAAAAAATGTAATAGGAATCTGAGGGATAACTTTTTCACACAAAGGGTGGTGGGTGTATGGAACAAGCTGCTAGACGTTTAAGTAACAGTTAGACAGGTTTGGAGGGATATGGACCAAGCTCAGGTAGGTGGAACTAGTGTAGCTGGGGCATATTGGCTGGTGTGGGCAAGTTGGGCCGGAAGGCCTGTTTCCACACTGTATCACTCTATGACTCTATGACTATTTGCTGACTAGTTTAATTTAGTTTAGTTTAGTTTAGAGATACATCGTGGAAACAAGCCCTTCTGCTCACCGTGTCCGCACCGACCAGCGATCCCCGCAGGCTAACACTATCCTGCACACTAGGGACAATTTACAATTATACCAAGCCAAATAACCTACAGACCCGTACATTTTTGGAGTGTGGGAGGAAGCTGTAGATTTCGGAGCAAACCCACGCAGGTCACGGGGAGAATGTACAAACTCTGTGCAGACAGCACCATATCAGCATCGAACCTGGGTCTCTGGCACTGTAAGGCAGCAACTCTACCGCTGGGCCACTGTGCTGCCCAGCCGAAAGCAATCCCAGTTCATACTGATGATAGTAATAGAGTCCCAGTGACATTCAGGATCTGATGCACATTTATGGTATAAAATATGATTTGGCTTTATGGGTTGGCAAAGACCAATTCAAGCTGGACAGGTTGCAACTGTACTGGAACAAATCCAACATCCTCGTAGAGCTGTCATGGGGTATTTAACCAATTTGGCAGGGATATGGAAGACAAAGTGGTTGTATAATTGGGGAAGGTGCAATTCCCTACTATTCTATTAGTATTATACAATTAAATTAGTCTTGCATTGCAATGCAGTTTGGCTGTGCATCTCCTCATCTATGTCCTCTTGACTGTTAGGAGGCCCAGAGTACACCCTCAATAAAATTATTGCCCATTTTCGTTCTTTGGCTCCATCTATATGTTTTTGTTTGAAGGGTTTTCTAAGATAGCCTCCCTCATTATTCGGGTAATGAACTCCCGAATCAAAATGGCAATGCCACCTCCTCTTATAAGGTCTTTGAGCTGACTTAATTTTCCTTTTATATTTATTGCACCTTCCCCAACTGTACAATTACAATGTCTTCCATATCCCTGCCAAATTGGTTAAATATCCCATGACAGCTCTACAAGGATGTTGAATTTGTATTGATACAGCTGCAACCTGTCCAGCTTGAAAAGGTTTATGTCCAAAAGGGAAGCCAAGTCACATTTTATATCGTACATGTGCATGAGATCCTAAATGTCACTGAGACTCTATTGCCATCATCAGATTTGAATACAGTTTCTGTGCTGAGGGAAGGCTTACTGATAGGGATCATTCTCTTCCTCTTATGATAGCTGATAGCACACAACTATTTTGTGTCATTAAATTCTGTGGTCTTACATTGTCATTAAATCACTAATCGTCACCTGATTTTGCATACCTATTTTTTCCCAGTGCCTTAACACAGACTTCTTACTTCTCTTCTTCCCATTCCTTAAAAGGAAAAAAGTCTTGTAAAACTCTAAACTTGGCAATAGCTTGCTTTATGTTATGATTATGCCCCATCTTCTATTTAACCTTTTCCAACTTGGTGGTGCTCTCCAATATGTTCTGCTCCTTTTGTCTTGGCCCACCACCACCATGTTCACTCTGTAAAAGTTGCCAAATCTGCATTGTAACTTGTGGAAGTTTGATCATGTACTGCTGACCTCATGAAGCCTGACCAAGATCCCTGATTACATGGCATACAATCACATATTTGTCCACATAGTCTCGATGAATTATGTTGCATTTATCTTTGAAAATGTTGGCACCCTATCTCTTACAATTTTTGGTTGTGGTTTTGCTCCCGCAGCTGTTTTGCAACAACTAACAAGAACAAGAGGCCACCAATGAGCAAGTTGAGATTTAGTTAGCAAAACCGTGGCCCACAGTTTCATTTATAATGATCTGCACAATATAGCCATCATAACTTTTTTTTAAATGGCATGAGAAGAAATCAGAACATGCCATTAATGAAATGATTACTACTTTTGCTTTAAGTTGTACATCCACTTCAAGAAAGCAGGAAGCAACAAGGACTTGAAATGTGTACCCAGGATACGGACCAAAAGATCAGATGCCCTGCTGAGGTTGATGCCAGGCCAATTATTTCATCAGGAACCAACACTCACCAAGAGGTTCAGCAAACTCCATCTATTGTAAGATTATAAGAATTCCTACATCTATCAGATATTAGACTGAATATTGTTGTTTTTACTCACTACCCTCTTCTACTGTATCAATCAGGATATGAACGGAGAGAAAAAAATATATATACTGGGCTTTAACTAATTTGATAAGGAAAAACACCCGAAAGCTTTGGTTATGACCAGCAATGTTCTATATGTTGCACCGATCCTTATGAATACAGCATTATTTTGATAGAGATTGCTTATTTCCAGTTTGAATTACACCGTTCAAATCTTATTGAGACAACAGTGGAGGCCATGTGAGAATATATTTTGATGAAGGCGGTGTATATCTTGTCAATCGGGCGGCACAGTAGCTCAGCAGTAGAGCTGCAGCCTTACAGCACCAGATACCCGGGTTTAAACCTGACTACGGGTGCTTGTCTGTGTGGAGTTTGTACATTTTCCCCTGACCTGTGTGGGTTTTCTCCGGGATCTCTGGTTTCCTCCCACACTCCAAAGTGAATTATCCCTAGTGTGCAGGATAGTGTTAGTATGCGGGGATCACAAGTCGGCGCAGACTCGGTGGGCCAAAGGGCATATTTCCGTGCTGTATCTCTAAACTAAACTTAATTAAAGGGATAAAGAAGTATGGAGAGAAGGTGAGAATATGGTACTGCAGTGGATAATTTGCCACAACCATATTGAAAGTTGGAGCAAGCTGAATGGCCTACTACTACTATTTTCTGAAAAATGTTTGAAAGGCAATATTCAGGCCCAGAAATAATTTGATTACTACCTTGACCTCCCATGCTGCAGGCTTCTTGATTGCCTATTTCTGGGTGTTTTACTCTTTTTTTAAACCTGTTGATATCAACAAAGAAACTAATTTAACAGTTCTTGTCTCCCTCATTACTAGTTCATTTAATTGCTATTTAGTTATGTTTTGATGTTCTGTACTGTGAGCCCTTCATATCAGTTTCTACAGTTAATATTTAACCAAATTTGTAGCAGAGATACTGTACTCAAATAAACCAAAATGGAATTTGGATGAAAAGACACAAAATGCTGGAATAATTCAACAGATCTTCTTCAGATTGCAGGGGTGGGAGGAAAGGATTTTGGATGGCAGGTTACCAGACCCAAGGACACATATATATTCTGAATTAAAATGGGAGCCCAGTCCCTAAACTTCTATTTGAGTGAAGTACAAAGCCATTGGTCTGTTGATATGTGGATCAGGAATATAGGTCATCAATTAAATCAAATTGACAGAAGTATCACTTTTTAAAAGCCTTAAAACAATAAATCAGCACTGCAGAGCAAAATAAACGGACACATTATAACATAAAGTTGCTATGACAATATGGAGGTAAGTTTTTCTGCTCACACTGGTCAACTTAATAGAAAACGGCCAATAAGTACTCTTATTGAACAGCTGTGAATGGGTATGGATGCGGAAAAGAGGCAGTTACTTTACAATAACTCCAGCACAATAGTGCTATATTCATGATCAAATATTTACCATGGAGGCTCATTGCGTGGATTGAACCTTAAAAAGAAGGGAAAAACATATTGATACAAAACACATAATCAAATTGCTTTCTTCTATTTCACAGGTGGATGACCCAACAGCTGAAAATACAAATTTCCAGGGAGAAGAATGTTCATCTGCAGAGCAAAGTGGGTGAAAATAGAAAGAGGTTTATTTTCCACATCGATCATCTTTCCTCTCGCTTTGCATTAATATTTACAGGTGTAAATCAATTGCTTCTAATATCCAAACTGCAATTCATACCCAAAACTAGAAAGTAAACCCTGGTGGGGACCATTGTGCCAGTGTCTGCACTCACCCCAGTCTGAAAATGTTCTCTCCCAAAAGATGTTGGCTGGTGGGGTTTCTGACCCTTTTGGTTTTATTTCACATTTCCAGTAGCCACAGTATTTTGCTTCTGTTTTCTTTTGATTCCACCACATATTCCATGAATGCAGACTTTGAAGAAGATGAAAATCTGCTAAAGGAGATTTCTGTCTGTCCTGTTTACCTTCTTTACCATATTTTCGATTCCCTCCATATTTTTGATCAGGGATTCACTTTCACAGCTTACGTTTTCACAGCAAATGCTTCCAGTTCAGAAATAAATTACAATGTTTTCAACTTCTTCTTCTTCTTGCATATGGCACAGCCTAAAGTTGTAGGTCAACTTGTTCTATTTGATCTTGTTTGTGCACGTCGGGTTGATTGCATTAGTCGAAACAGGGTGGACCACGTGAAGGTTGCAATCTCCCACCCCAACGTTTTCAACTGAAATCCCATCTGAATATTTTGGATCCATCCATAATTACAAAGAATAAGGTATTCATCAATTTTCAAACCACTGTTCTCTCCAAAGGTAAACCTATAGAGTCTTGGAGTCATAGGGCAATGAAACAGGTCTTTTGGCCCATATCCATCCAAATCTTTCCCATCCATGTACCTGTCCAAATGTCTTTTAAATCCCATAGTTGTACCATCCTCTATCACTTCTTCTGGCAGTTCAATCCATACAGATGCCTTCCTCTGTGTGAAAAGGTTGCTCCTAAATTACCTTTTAAATATTTCCCCTTTCACCTTAAACATATGCCCTCTAGTTTTAGACTGGGGTATAAACTGTGGTTATTCACCTTATCTATGCCCCTCATGATTTTATATACCTCTGCAAGATCATCTCTCGGTGTCCTATGCTCCAGCATAAAAAGATTCAGCCTATCAAGCCTCAAGCCTCTGCTAGTTACTTAAATCTTCCAGACATTGTGACAAGGTTGTAAATCTCCATTACAACCTGTACAGTTTAATGGCATGCTTTGTATAGCACACCCATTTCTGAAATATTGACTCTCTTTCAGACATCACTATTAACTTCCCCCAAGTTCCATAGCATCCATGCCTTTCGCAATGATAAATACACCAAGATATATTCATTTAATACCTCGTCCATCTCCTGTGCCTCCATACATAGACAATCTTGATGATCCTTAACGGGACATATTCTCCCTAATTACTCTTTTTCCAGATATCGACACTTGATATAATGCACAGGCATTTGCACACTTGACCTATCATTTCATCAGCATTGTGTCACTCTTTCACAAAGTTGCTGGATTCCACAGGTCCATTCGACTTCATTTTATCCACCACTCAGATTTATGATGGCCCCTTAGGGGATTTCAAATATCCAAAAGGAATACTGGCCATTCCATTTGATGTTGACACAGGACGGCTATTTTGTATAATCCCAAACTGTAAATACCCAGAGCAGCTACATCTCATTAAATGGAGATGCCAGTGATGTCTTGGCCCAGATGAGAACATCACTCTCCCCAATGTCTGATGGTCTCCAGGGCCCACTTCATGACCAGCCTCAATTTTTGGATCCAGCTCTCATCAAAATTGGATCCTCAGATCAAAGCCAATGTCAAGCCTTAGCCCACATGTCTTGCCTTAATTGAGCTTCTTACTGAATCGAACTTATCCTGTACTCAGATTCGGAGGGTGCTGAATGGCCACTGCAAAGGACATTTTAAAGAGCAAGTGTTCTCAAAACTCCACTCCCTGCTCTTTGTGTCATTTGAAAACTGTTAGAGCGTTGTGTTATATGAAATCTAATTTCGTTTGGTGTCACATTCTGATTTTGTTCTCTCTGTGTTACTCAATAGACACCTCAACAGCTTCCTCGTCCGATGTTATGGCTGGCACTTTGAAAAGTCTTTCCATCAGTACAAGTTCAAACAAGGCAAGTCAAAAAAACATGCAGATTGATGAGGCCACAGGAAACAACATGAATATTTCTCAAAAGTACCTATTTATTCTAAGCTTCCCCAACGAATTAAATTGGTGATCTATGCTGTGCTGTTTCATTGGAGGGGACTTCATATCTCCAGGCAAGAGAGGGAAAAAGATCAGTGAGGTAAGGTATTGTGGGGAGGTTGACATTTCTGCAAACATACCCCAGCAGGAGTCTCTCGCTTCTGACGAGCATAAATGCAGCATCTTAAAGTTATTATTACTGCACAGCTCCATAAAGAAGGTTACTTTGGCACAGTATTTGTTTCAATGTAAAAGCTTGAAAAATGGAAAATTAAACCTCTGGCCAACGCAGTAATTCAATTTCTGAGGAAGGCAGGTCTGCGTTAGGATAGAACAAGATGTTTGTTCAGTTAGAGGTGAAATCAGAATGCTAGAAATATTCAGTAGGTAGCATCTGTTAAATTGCTGCTCTCCTCACCACAGATGCTGCCTGGCCAGCTCAGTATTTCCAGATTCTTAGTTTTTATTTTAGATTTCCAAAATATGCAGTTGTTTGCATTACAAATGTTGATTGTCTGCTTTTCCTGTGAATTGCCTGGGTGTACAAACAGTCCTGGACATTGGGATTTCTCTCATTTGCCTTAGGATCACTAAGCAAGCCAACAGCCTAATAGATACAATAGCAAAATCTAGACCAACATCAGATAACCTGTAGGCATTGTGTGCGTACATTGTGCACATAAAAGCAGTTGCGCTTCCAAGAGTATTCCAGCCCTCATTTGGGAGATTCTGTATGTTTGCTTTTGATAAACGTTTCAAAGTGTTTTAGTTTGAGGCAAATAGCATAAATCATAGAGAGTACATGCAGTCTGTTTCCTGAAAACAGAATCCACATTATGAGAGTTGACACAAAATATTGTCTGGCAATTTCCATCCTTCATCGCTTTCAGGAGTTTGGACCCAAATGCACATCTCCCTCTTGTGGCTTGCCTAAAGTGGCTCAGTGGTAGCACTCTCACTTCTGATTGTCTAAGGAAGAGACAGATCAACCAATAAAATAGAAGGAATGTATAACAGAGCATCCTATGGGGTGCGGCCATGTTGTTAGAGAGGTCGTGTTGAGTACTGTGTTGAGGCCAAGTGCAGAACTGAGGATTTGGCTCAAGAGGCTTTGGTGAGAAGGGCTGAGGAAAGGAGTGCTGAGCTAGCAAGCGAGTCAGTTTCAAGCCTAGAGGTGGAGTAGCAGCAGCGGGGATTTTAAAAAGGAGCTGTTGGGAATAAATAAAATAGTGATGCAGGATTATGTGATGTGCTGTAGCTGTATCATGTGGGAGCTGGTGGACACTATTGTGGTTCTGCACACCACATCTGCAGCAAGTGTTGGTTGATTTTTGAATTCAGGTTCAAAATTGATGACCTGGAATCTGAACTTCAAACACTGCAGCACATCAGGGATGGGGCGAATTTCCTGGACTCTGTATACCTGGAGTCAGTCATACCTGTTTGATTAAACTTCTTCCAATTCAGTCCGTGTTCAGGAGGAAGAGGGTGTGGCTGTGAGTGAGGCAGGTATGGGGGATCCGAGAGGCAGTGTTGGAGGAGCCTCAGCCCTTGAGCTCATTTAACAGGTCTAAGAGTCTTGCTCCCTGTGCAGATGATAGTAAGGGTGGTCTGCAGGATGAGCAACCTGACCATGGAACCATGGAGCAGGGTGCCATTCAAGAGGAGGAAGAAAAGGGACTCGTAGTTATCATCAAGGATAGTATACTCAGGGGAATAGACACAGTTTAGAGTTGCCTGCCTTGTGCCTCGGTTCAGGACATCTCAGCTTGACTGGAGAGTAATTTGGAGTGGGAGGGGAATGATCCAGTTGTCGTGGTACAAATAACATAGATGAAACAAGGAAAGAGGTTCTGTTGAGGGAATTTGAGCAGCTGGGAACAATTAAAAGGCAGAACCAAAAAGGAAATAATCTCTGGATTGCTATCTGAGCCATGAACAAATTGACATAGATCAATGAGATTAGAGCGTTAAGTGCATGGCGTAAAGATTGGTGTGGAAGAAGTGGGTTTGAATTGTGGGACATTGGCATCAGTATTGTGAAAGGAGGGAGCAGTTCCAATGGGATGGATCCCACTGGAACTATGTTGGGACCAGGGTCCTGGCAAATTGCACAACTAGGGCTGTAGACAAGGCTTTAAACTAAATAGTGGGGGGCTGGGATCAGCAGATTGGAAAGGTATTGATTAAGTTAAAAGGAAGGAGCGTGCCAGAGAGATTACTGAAGTCTCCAGAACAAGAAACATGACAGAAAGTTTAGATAGGGATGGGAGTCTAATGGGGACCCATTAGGACGACTTTATTGAGAGAGATGGAGAACACAGAACTGAAGGTGTTACATTTAAATGCACACAGTATACAAAACAAGGTGGATGAGCATATAGGGCGAGTAGAAGTTGATAGGTATGACTGTGGGCATGACAAAGTTGTGGCTGAATGAGGATCAGAGCTGGGAGCTGAACACCCACAGGTACACATCCTATCGAAAAGACAGGCACGTGGGCAGAGGGGTGTGGTTGCTCTGTTGGTAAGGAATGAAATTCAATCCATAGCAAGAAATTACATAGGATCAGAAGATGTAGAATCCTGTGGGTATTTTGAGAGGGAGTAGCTAAAGGAGCATGATGGAGGAGTTGGCTAAAGTTGATTGGAAGGGGACTCTAGCAGGAATGATGGTAAAGCAGCAATGGCAGGAGTTTATAGGTGTAAATCGAAAGACGCAGGATCTTTTCATCCAAAACATACTAAAGGGAGAATGAGGCCATCATTGCAACAAAGGAAGTCAAAGATAGCATAAGAGCAAAAGAGAAGGCATATAACATGGCAAAAATTAGTGGGAAGTTAGGAAGCTTTTAAAAACCAACGAAAAAACCAGTAAGAGGAGAAAAGACTATATGTCGATAAGCTAACCAATAATATAGAAGAGGATGCCAAAAGATTTCCAGATATATAAAGAATAAAAGTGAGGCAAGAGTGGACCACTGGAAAGGTATGCTGGAGAAGTATTAATGGGGAACAAAGAAAATGGCGTAAAACACCAGCAATGTGTCCAAAATTTAAGAGAGTCAGGGGGCAGAAGTGAGTGCAGTTGTTATTACTGAAGTAAAGGTGCTTGGACGGCCAAAAGATTTGAAGGTGATTGTCTCCTTGACCAGATGGACTTCACCCTGGTCATGCTCTCTGTTTGCTACTACCATCGGGAAGAAGGTCAAAGAGCCTGAAAACCATAACCTTCATATTCAAGAACAGCTTCATCCTAGCAATCATCAGGGTCGTGAACATAGCACAACATTAACCATAACTTACCTCACAACTATGATCTTCTGTGATATTTGTTTTGGTGGCACACTAGACTTTTGTTTTGCACTATTATAGTCTAGTGAGCTGGTGTTACTGATTATCAATTCATTGTATCAGTGACAAATGTACATTTATTTGTATTAATGTATTAATGTATTTAATTGTTTTAAAATATAGAGCGTAGAAAGTGCAACACAAGAACAGGCCCCTTGGTCCACAATGTCTGTGCCAAACATGATGCCAAGACCATCACTTATCTACCTGCACATAACCTATATCCCTCCATTCCATACATATCCATATACGTATCAAAAAGTCTTTTAAATGCCACTAATGTATTTGCTTCAACCACCACCCTGGCGGCATATTCTGATCAACCACCCTCTTATAAAAATCTTGTGCCGCATATCTCCTTTCACCTTGACGATTAAACACTCTTGACCTTTGACTCTTGAAATATACACCACAGAACTCTTGGAGAGAGAATTGCAAATATTCACCATCTCAAGACAAAGAGAAATTTGTAATCTTTGTCTTGAAATTGTGACCCCCTGGTTCTTGAACCCCATACACGGGAAATATCAACCCCCTATCGACTCTGTCAAACCCCATCAGTATTTTGTACATTTCAAAGAAATCACTTCACATTTGTGTAAAGAGTTGCATGCCTAATCTGCTAAATACAACAAACTTATTGTCCTCATGAATCAATCGGGTGAACCTTTGCTTCATTGCTTCCATCATGTATATCCTTCCTAAGGTAGGGAGACCAGACCCCCAGACACAAAATACCTGGTGCAATATGACAACTTTCATGAAAACAATAATTGCTGGAACATCAGCCAGTTAAGCAGCATCGGTAGAAAGAGATACCAGTTAATGTATCGGGAAACTTTAACACTATTTTTGTTTCCACAAATGCTAAATTGACCTGGTATGTCTTTGAAAATTTCCTCATTTTATATTACCAATTATTATTGGTCAAATGTGTTTTTGCTTCCCAAACTCAAATGGAGAAGGATTCTTTTAATTATCCAACGGATGAAGCAGTTTGACCTGAATGTGAGGCTAGGTTTAAACACACCATCACGTTGCCTGGAGATACAGGAAACTGCTCATGCTGGAAATTAGAGCAAGGTTGGAAGAGATACAAGTTACCTCTCTTTCACCTGCAAGACCTGTTGGTGTTCCTGAATGAAAGTGAGAGAAGAGGTGTTGGGAAAACTGTTACTTCTCCTGCTCTTGCTGGGGAAATCTTTGGGGACAGTGGGAGTTGAATGGGGAATGATGCGCAAACCAAGCAGTTGCAAAGGGAGTGGTCTCTACGTATAGTGGAGAAGGGTGGGGATGGGAAGATGTGACTGGCGGTGGAATCACATTGAAGGTGGCGGAATTGTTGGAGAATGATGTGTTGGATGCAGAGGCTGGTGGGTTGAAAAGTGAAAGCCATGGGAACTATCCTTATTCCATCTGGTGGTGGAGGGGAGGGGGGTCAGTGAGAGCAGAACCGCGGAAAACAGAGAGATAGGTGGGGGGCCCATCCACAACAACTTGGGGGGGGGGGGGGGGGGGATCATCACATGTTATGAAGAAACAGGATGTCTCAGATATCCTAGATTGGAAAGCCTCATCTTGGGAACAGATCACATTGCCTGAATTGTTTTTCATGTTGAAATAAATGTTTCAACAGCCTATTGAAGAATACAAAATGGACAGTACACCACTTGGAATCTGTTTAATATTAAACAACAAAGTGTTTACTGATACAAAATACCGGGAAAGAAATGGCACAGATCTTGATGCAGGTAATTTTTTTAAAGATTCTGAATGAACCTCTTGGCTCTTCACTGAAATGCTGCATGTATTTTATTTGGTGTTATGTTTTGTCTATGGATTTGAGCTTATTTTCTAATTTCCTATTCATCCTGTTTGGTGCTATATTATGCTCTGCACCAATTCAAGAGTATACCATGGGTTTCTCTTGAATCTTCTCATTCTTGCTTCCAAAGCTTATTGACATTATCACCTGTTACCAGTTTATACACTTCATGAATCTACATCTTCCTAACTCCCCTCACAGCCTTCTCATGTATTACACATTTTGAGTTTTGTAACACCTGCAAACATTGGAATTATATCCAGTTATATCCAATCGGGCAGAACATTTTAGGTTTAGGTTTATTATTGTCACGTGTTCTGAGGTACAGTGAAGCTTTGTTTTGTATGCAAACTCAGATACAATAGAAAGAACAAAGGGGAAGATACAGAATGCAGAATATAGTTAGCATTATACAGCATCATTTCCATAGACAAAGTCCAATGTCCTCAATGGGACCATCAATCAGAGGCCTTCCAGAGGTGCTGCGTGGCAGAGGCCTTCCCAAGATGCTGCAGCACCGATGCCCACCCAAAAGACCCAAAGGATTGGCGGACGGTGGAACTCCATTGAAGGAAGACCCGAAAAGCTTGGTGGACTGTGGTATTGGGATGAGCCGCTAGAGACGTCAGACGAGAGGAGCAAGGGCCAGTTAAGGGCGAACCAAATGCCTCCAGCGCCTTCAAGGTCGGAAGCAGGAGGCACCTCCAGTACACAAAGGTGGCCGGACAAGGAGAGGGACGTTAGTTTGCGGGCTGATCCGGTCGAAAAGGATGGAGGAAAGCCCTGTAGTAGCCTGGAGCTTACCCTGGAACCGGAACTGCTCCGGGACACTGAGTGCACAGGCGAACTGATCTTTGGAAATGGTGTCAAAGCATGTGTAAATGTGCAAAAAGAATTTCACTGTGCAGTTGCACATGTGACAAAGCATAATTGAACCATTGTGATAGAGGTGAATCGGACAGTACCCTAGATCCTCAAGGCTGCGTCATCAGACCCTGCTCTACTCACTCTATACTTGTGACAGTGTAGCCGGACACAGTGCAAATTCCATCTTCAATTTCATTGATGGACGAACTACAGATGATGATGAGTTAGAGTATAGAAGTGTGATCGATCGACTGACCAAATGATGCCAGCACAACAACCTGGCTCTCAATGTCAGCAAGATCAAGGAAATGTTTGTGGACTTTGGAAGAGAAAGGATGAGGACCCACAAACCTGTCTATATAGACGAGACATGGTGGAGAGAGTCAAAAAGCTTCAAATTCCTGGGCTTGCATATCTCTGAAGATCTTTCCTGGACCCAGCACACTGATGCAATTGTAATGAAATCCAATCAATGCCTCTACTTCCTGAGTAGATTGCAGAGATTCGATATGCCAGAGAGGACCCTCTTGGACTTCTACATGTGTACAGTAGAGAACATATTGACTGGTTGCATCATGGTCTACTTCGGCAACTTGAACGCCCAGGAGTGGAGAACACTGCCCAGTCCATCACAGGTTCTGACCTTCCCAACATTGAAGGGATTTCTAGGAGTCTCTGCGTCCAAAAGGCAGCCAGCCCTGCACTAGGGCTACGTGCAAATTTGAGAAGCATTGCATAAATGTTAAAGAATATGTGTCAGGTAATCTTGTCATTGCTGGATTCTGCACAGAATTTCTGGCAAAATGCTGGCATCTGCACCCATATACAATACGTATTGTCTGATATTCCAAACTTGCTTCCATTTGTACAAGTGTATGCTGGTAGTTTACACCAAAACTGTTTGCATTTATCAAGATGATTCTACCTATTATATTAGAAACAAAGTGGTTCAACATTTTACAAATAATTTAAAATAGTATGGGAAAAGACAGAAAATACTGGCACAGACACAAGATAAGCAGATTACTCCCAAGTCTTAAAACTATTAACCATTAGAGGTGATAGAGAGGAACTGGGGAATACAAAGCTGAAAGAACCCCAAGCTGACGAAGGCCCATATTTCCAGAAAAGGAGCAGTGAAAACACAATATACTTGCAACTCTCTAATAAATATAATGGATGCGTTTTTCATTTCTTTACAGAAAAATTGAAAAAAGTATTTGAAGACTTGGGGTTTGAAGTGTACAGGCACAATAACTCGACTGCGAAAGAAATAGAGAATATATTGAAACAATATCAGAAGTTTGATCATACTGCCATGGATTGTTTTGTGTGTTGCATCCTATCTCATGGTGAAAAAGATATAATTGTGGGAACTGATGGCAAACGTCTTCAAATCAGCGACATAAGATTCTGGTTTTCAGGGTCCCAGTGTCCCTCACTGCTGCGAAAACCCAAGATTTTCTTCATTCAAGCTTGTCAAGGTACAAGAAAACAAAAAGCCTGCTTCATCACTGATAGCGACTCTGACCTCGAAACAGATGCATCAGTCCCTGAGGACAGGGATTTTTTGCTTGCAATATCTACAGTTCCTGACTGTGTCTCATATAGGACACGAAACGGCTCTTGGTTCATTCAAACTCTGTGTACCTGTTTGGAAGAATATTGCTGCAAGTAAGTCCTCTGTTTTTTTTCTACTGCTTAAGTTACGGGCTCAATTTTGGCACTCAGTTCCATGGATATCACTGCCCCCCATTGTTGCTCAAGTGGCATTAGTGATGTATAAGCTCAAATATTCTATGTGAAGTTTTCCATCATAGTGTAACAGCCCAACTTAGTCCAAGGTCCTTTCAACAGCATCCTTTTCATCTGCTGTCAGGCTTGCTGTCGTTTTCAGTGCATTTGATGCGATTATTGTCCTACTTTGAATATTACCATTTCAAAAATATACATCAATTTTGCTTTGGTGTTTCAGACTGGTGTATTTGACATAACTCCGGCCTATGCTTTCTCCAAATTCTGGTACTTACAGAGGTCTCTGAAGCATTCCTTCTCTGTGGATACTATCTGACGTGCTGAGTATGTGCATCATATTTTGTTTTGATTTTTGATTTTCAGCAAGCGCAGTATATTGCTTGGATTCATACTTTCTAATAATTAATTGCAATAAAACATTATAAATTTGTATTCCATTGTTCAAAATACAAGCCAGTAGAACATTCACATCTCCCAATTATATTGATTCATTTCCACATGAGAATCCCCATTTACTTTGAGTTGGCCACTTATTTATGTTTACATAATTGACTTTCCACATCCTTCTTAATATACTATATGCGAACATTGTCATCATTCAGTCTATTGCATGCTCTGTTGTTGTAAATGGCGCTGTGGTAGAGTTGCTGCCTTACAGCGAATGCACCGCCGGAGACCCGGTTCGATCCTGACTACGGCTGCTGCATGTACGGAGTTTGCACGTTCTCCCCGTGACCTGCATGGGTTTTCTCAGAGATCTTCAGTTTCCTCCCACACTCCAAAGACGTACAGGTTTGTAGGTTAATTGGCTTGGTAAATGTAAAAATTGTTCCTAGGATAGTGTTAATGTGTGTGAGCAGCCTGTTTCTGCGCTGTATCTCTAAACTAAACTTCTTGTCTCCCCAGAAAATTGGACCTACTTACAATCCTGACTGAAGTGAATCGAAGAGTGAGCGAGAGAAATTTAGATGACAAGCAAATCCCAGAGCCACGATTTACCCTATCCAAGAAGCTTGTGATTTTGCCTTCATCGCTAAGAACAAGTAAACAAGTAGCTGATTCAACTTCAGTCTCGTGAAAAAACAAAATCACATTTTCTATAAAGCAAACAAACAATTAAAAAGTTCCAGAAAATAAAAGATTGTCAAAGATTTGTGCAAAGAATAAGCTGTGTATCAATGGTTTCTTTCTAAATTAATCGCTTTGGTTGATGGCAAGTAAAAAGTGAATTCAGAAAAACATGTTCCATTGATTCTGGCAGTGTATTTGAGAAGATACTTGCAGCTAATCCATATCTCATATAAAGAGTGACGAAAACATATCACTAACTTTCCAGTAGATTCTAATAAGACTAAAATGGTCTTATTTTGGCAAGACCACGATTAATTGTTCATCTCTCATCTCTAAAACAGAGAGTTGTGAGTGTGTGGAATTCTCTGCCTCAGAGGGCGGTGGAGGCTGGTTCTCTGGATGCTTTCAAGAGAGTTAGAAGGAGCTCTTAGGGATATGGAGAGAAGGCAGGAACGGGGTACTGATTGTGGACGATCAGCCATGATCACATTGAAGGGCCGAATGGCCGACTCCCGCGCCCATTGTCTATTGCCATTGAGTGATGTTGAGCACTTTCTTGAATCACTGTACTCCTGGGCAGGAAATTCTGGGATTTAGACCAGTGACTCTGAGGGAAGGACACTATATTTCTACGTCAGGATGGTCTTCTTCTTCTTGCGTATGGGGTACACAGCCTAAAGTTGTAAGACAACTTGTTCTATTTGATCTTATTTGATTGTGCACGCCAGGTTGATTGCATTAGTTGAAACTGGGCGGACCATGTGAAGGTTGCAATCTCCCACCCCGTCAGGATGGTGACTTGCTTCAAAAGAAACTTGCAGTATAGTCCTTGAATATGTTGGTGAAAGAAGTTACAGTTTTGGGAAATGCTATCAATATTAGCTTGGTGATGCATTTTGTAAATAGTATCACGGAAGACGCAATATGCTCAGCAAATCTAATATCATACTTATACAACATTATTTTAAATATAGAAATACCTACAACCGATGGTATTAGAAGAGACTGGGAACAAGAACTAGCTATAAAAATTTCAAATGAGAGCTGGGATAAACACTTACTATATGTGCATAAATGCTCGATCAACGTACGACATACTCCAGTCTGAAGAAGGGTTTCGGCCCGAAACGTCGCCTATTTCCTTCGCTCCATAGATGCTGCTGCACCCGCTGAGTTTCCCCAGCAATTTTGTGTACCTACGACATACTCTAATTCAATTTAAAACATTACATAGACTATATTATTCAAAAACTAAAATAAATAAACTTTTCCCCAATGTCTCACCCATTTGTGATAAATGTCAGTCACAAGAAGCTACCATAGCGCACTCTTTTGTTTTTTGTATAAAAATCCAAAAATTCTGGAACGAAATATTTGAAATCTTCACAAAATTAATTAAAATAAAACTTGTACCAAAAGCAGAATGGGTCATTTTTGGAATATCGGAAGGTAACCCTGAACTAAACGTGTTTCAAAAGAACTTACTTAATTACAGGCTAATAATGGGGAAAAAAGCTTATACTCAAATTTTGGAAAAATGCTCCAATACCAACAATAAAAATGTGTATTTCAAACATGTTCGAAACATTACACTTGGAAGAGATGAGACTCCTCCTAGCAGGCAAAGCAGACCACTTCCAAAAGACGTGGTCTGCATTTATGGAACTATTACAAGCATAAGGTGCAATAGTAATTTAAAATATAAATGGTACCGGGATCTGGTAACGGGGGGTATAAAATTAAAAAAAAACACGGTTGGTATATCCTTTTTTGTGGAGTTTTGTGTTATAATAGAGCGATTGTTTTTCCTTTTTTTTCTTTTCTTTCTAGGGTCTATTTCGTTTCTTTACTTCCTTCTCTAACTTCTTCCCTAAGGGGCTTTCTTTTCCCAACACTTTCCTGCACCTTCACGATTCTTGCTCACTTTCCTTACTTCTTTTATTTCTACCTTTTTTAAAGCTCGAAAAATGAAGTGGTACAACAAATGTAATAAGATATATGTGATGTGTATTACTGTAATTTACTGTACTAATAAAAATAAAAATAAAAATATAAATAAAATAAATAAATAAATAAATAGATAAATAAATAAATAAAAGAAGACGCAATATGCCAGAGGTGAATTATGGGCCAACACTGATCCCTGATGAACATCCCTGATGAACACCACCAGTCACAGGCCTCCAGTGTAAAAAATATCCTTCCACCATGACCCTCTGCTTCCTTCCATGAAGCCAATTTTCTATCCAGTCCGCTAGGTCTCCCTCCTATAACAGTTTTTTTTCTGGCAATATTTTGAAAAATTAAGTTCTTTTTAATAGCTATAAATGTAATTTTGTTACTGCAAGTCACTGGAGCGATCCCAGGCAAGGGATCAACTCCGATGTAAGTCCACGCCCCGCGGTGGGACCCAAGGTCAGTCCTAGGAGGCCTCCATCGATGGTTGGCCGCAGAGTGACCGGAGGATGCGATCCAAAAATTAATCGCATCTCCAGCAAGGTAAGAAACTGAAAAAAAAAGTTTCCCCCTCCCCCCTCCCCCCACATCAAACAAACCATAGAACATTTACACAAACTTTTAACACGCACTAAAAATAAAATAAAAGAAGAAAAAACAAACAGACTGTTGGCGGGGCTGCCCCTGGTGGTATTCTGTATTCAGGGTATTATTTGAAATTACTAGAACTAGAAAGGGAGTTAACGATGACAAGTAATGCCACTGATGCACAATGTTGGATTAATGATGGCTATGAAAAAGAGATGGACCAGAATCAACGTAAGCTGAGGAGAGAGCATCACAAGGCATCGCAATACCTATCTAACAGGACCATTTTTTTTTGTTCTCTTAGAACGTGTTTTTGAAGACTCCAGATATAGTGTCTGCCCTTTATAGTCTCTTCTGAAACATTGTGGCATATGGAAATGATGACCAGTCGCCATAATCAACACTATTTCTTCCATTTTCTTCCAGTGTGTAACAGGATATATGTCGATCATTTTGCTCAGTACAACATGTTACAAAACAGGTAGATAAATAACTGAATTACTTACCAGGACCAACAGAAGAATTAAATTTGATTCTCTGAGGGTTCCCACCGAATGCTACTGATTCTAAACACTTGTGATCAGCGTACACAAACCAGACAGGAATATTTGCAGTCTACAGAAAGAAATGAATGTGGGTCTGCACATGATTTCTGGAAACTACCATCATACCCTCTTATTCTATCTATCATTATATCTATCATTTTCAGGCTGGCACCATTAGCAAAGGGTGGATGCAAAAACAAAATGCTATGGACATTGGAAATCCAAAATAAAACTCAAAACTCACCAGATCAGGCAGCACTTGAAGAAAAACGGCTAGCGATTCAGTCCTGAGACAATTCATCAAAATGGATTGATTAGTTTGGCTCCTTGGGGACAAGGGCTATTTTCTTCATCTGTGACCAAGAACTTCACTGGGAACCTCCATCCAAGAGTAGGCAAGCAACAGATCAGCATGTGATGCTTTATCTAGCAACTCATCAGAATGTTCAAGTTAACGTTCAAGTCATTTGATTGATCTGGAAATTAACTGTGATATTCACCAGCTGGAGTATTGTGGTATGCTGCGTCCGAAGAACATGGGACAGAAAAGTCACCAATGAAGACACCTATTTGGATGAAGGTAGCAACATTAATAATGAAGAAGATGGTGAGCCTGAGCCTAAAGCTCCCCATTACACAAGGGGTGTTATTTTCATATCAGTTCAGTTAGATCAATAGCCCCAATGACCATATCCCACTTAATCCTGTAACCCATAACTCACATGCAATAACCTCTAAACTGTGACCTTCAAGATTTTTTACCATCCTCCACAGTATTGAAACAGATTCGCCACTCAATCATGGAATAATGAAACAACCCAAATTTAAAATGTTTTTATGTGCTCTTAAAATCACTAATTCAAAACACAATCAAAATTTTGTAAATTGTTAATGACCTTACTCTTCCATCCCATATCATGTCAGATTGAATTACTCAGTTGATTGAGTTAATGTTTTTTATGATCTTCATGTTTCTGAGCCCAGGAGGGTCCAACTACTGGTTTTTCCCTTTGCATTTTTGCAGGAGAAATGTGGATCACTGCTGTAGAGGCAGATTATCAAGAGTTATAGATGAGGTGGGCAAATATTTTGAGAAAGTTCAGCATTTGCTTTAAAAGTCAAAGAACTATAGATGAAGGAATTCAAAAATATCTAAAATAATATTTAATGCTGTGAATTTGTTTTGACTGATTTGCCTGTTGTTTCCCTTTCTAAGTATTTTCAAAATTTTCCATTTTTATTTTAGATTTTCAAATCCTGCAGTAATTTACTTGTCATCCATAGACATAGACATAGAAAATAGGTGCAGGAGGAGGCCATTCGGCCCTTCAAGCCAGCATCGCCATTCATTGTGATCATGGCTGATCGTCCCCAATCAATAACCCATGCCTGCCTTCTCCCCATATTCCTTGATTCCACTAGCCCCTAGAGCACTATCTAACTCTCTCTTAAATCCATCCAGTGATTTGGCCTCCACTACCCTCTGTGTCAGGGAATTCAACAAATTCACAACTCTCTGGATGAAAAAGTGTTTTCTCATCTCAGTCTTAAATGACCTCCCCTTTATTCTAAGACTGTGGCCCCTGGTTCTGGACTCGCCCAACATTGGGAACATTTTTCCTGCATCTAGCTTGTTAAGTCCTTTTATAATTTTATATGTTTCTATAAGATACCCCCTCATCCAATCCAATCCAATCCAACTTTATTTGTTAAGCACTTTAAAACAACCAATGTTGACCAAAGTGCTGTAGAGAAGAATAAACAAGACATCATAAACAGACAACATAACAGCTCACATGAGGCGCAAAAATTACATATGAAATACAACAATAAATTAAAAGACATAAAACATGAGTAAAAATAATAGCCACGCAATAAAAGCAATCAAAATAAGAAATTAAAGAGTGCTTTACATAGAAAAAATAATTAAGCTTCCGTACATCCATAGAAAAATTAAAATTAAGAAAAATGACACAACATATTGTATAATTCAACACAAACGTCCCCCCACAATAGAATAAAAAATTTCCACTGTGGGAAAGGCATCAGAAAGTTCCCTCTGTGATCACCCGAGGTCGGGGCCTATCATCCTTCTAAGCTCCAGTGAATACAAGCCTAGTCTTTTCAATCTTTCCTCATATGACCGTCCCGCCATCCCACGGATCACTCGTGAACCTACGCTGCACTGCCTCAATCACAAGGATGTCCTTCCTCAAATTAGGAGACCAAAACGGTACACAATACTCCAGATGTGGTCTTACCAGAGCCCTATACAACTGCAGAAGACCCTCGTTACTTCTATACTGAAATCCTCTTGTTATGAAGGCCAACATTCCATTAGCTTTCTTCACTGCCTGCTGTACCTGCACGCCAACTTTCAGTGACTGGTGTACAAGGACACCCAGGTCTCGCTGCACCTCCCCCTTACCTAACCTAACCCCATTGAGATAATAATCTGCCCCCAAGTTTTTGCCATGAAAGTGGATAACCTCACATTTATCTATATTATACTGCATCTGCCATGCATCTGCCCACTCATTCTACCTGTCCAGGTCACCCTGCAACCTCCTAGCATCCTCTTCACAGTTCACATTGCCACCCACTTTGTGTCATCCGTAAACTTGCTAGTGTTGCTCCTAATTCCCTCTTCCAAATCATTAATATATATGGTAAACAGTTGCGGCCCCAACACCGAGCCTTGCGGCACTCCACTCACCACTGCCTGCCATTCACTCCTACTCTTTGCTTCCTGTCTTCCAACCAATTTTCTATCCATGTCAACACCCTAGCCCCAAAACCATGTGCTCTAATTTTAGTCACCAGTCTTCCGTGCAGGACCTTATCAAAGGCTTTCTGAAAGTCTAGATACACTACATCCACTGGCTCCCCTTCATCCATTTTACTTGTCACATCCTCAAAAAATTCCAGAAAATTAATCAAGCATGATTTCCCTTTCATAAATCCATGTTGACTTGGACTAATCCTTTTACTGCTATCCAAATGCCCCATTATTACCTCTTTAATAATTGACTCCAGCATCTTTCCCACCACCGAAGTCAGGCTAACTGTAATTCCCCGTTTTCTCTCTCGCTCCTTTCTTGAAAAGTGGGAAAACATTCGCCATCCTCCAATCCACAGGAACTGATCCTGAATCTATTGAACTTTGGAAAATGATCACCAATGCGTCCATATTTCTAGAGCCACCTCCCTGAGGACCCAGGGATGCAGACCATCCAGCTCAGGGGATTTATCATCCCATTAGCCTTCCCAATACTATTTCTTGCCTAATGAAAATTTATTTCAGTTCCTCTACCCCCTTAGATCCTCTGTCCTCCAGTACATCTGGGAGATTGTTCGTGTCTTCCTTAGTGAAGACAAATCCGATGTACCTGTTCAACTCTTCTGCCATTTCCTTGATACCCATAATAATTTCACCCGTGTCTGCCTTCAAGGGACCCACATTTGGCTTTGCTACTCTTTTTCCCTTAACATATTTAAGAAGCTTTTACTGTCCTTCTTTATATTCCTGGCCAGCTTCCCTTCGTACTTCATCTTTTCAGCCCGTTTGCCCGTTTTGTTTCCTTCTGTTCTAAGAAAGTTTCCCAATCCTCTGGCTTCCAGCTACTCTTTGCTGTGTTATACATCTTTTCTTTTAGTTTTATTCTATCCCTAACTTCTCTTGTCAGCCACGGTTGCCTCCTACTCCCCTTAGAATCTTTCTTCCTTTTTGGAATGAAATGACCCTGCGTCTTCCGGATTATGTCCAGAAATTCCTGCCATTGCTGTTCCACTGTCCTTCCTGCTAGGATCTCTTTCCAGTCTACCTTGGCCAGCTCCTCTCTCATACATTCAGCCCCTTTGTTCAACTGCATCACTGCCACTTCCAATTTAACCTTCTCCTTCTCAAACTGCAGATTAAAACTAATCATATTATGATCACTACCTCCAAGCGGTTCCTGTACCTCAAGTACTCTTATCAAATCTGGTTCATTAGACAACACAAAATCCTAAATTGCCTTTTCTCTGGTCGGCTCCATTACAAACTGCTCTAAGAATCCATCTCGGAGGCACTCTACAAACTCTCTTTCTTGGAGTCCTGAACCAACCTGATTTTCCCAGTCTACCTGCATATTGAAATCCCCCATCACCTCAGTGGCATTACCTTTGTTACATGCCAGTTTTAACTCCTGCTGCAATTTACACCCTACATTCAGGCTACTATTTGGGGGTCTGTAGATAACACCAATTAGTGTCTTCTTGCCTTTACAATTCCTCAACTCAATCCACAGTGACTCTACCTCGTCAGTCCCTATGTCTTCCCTCGCAAGGGACTGAATTCCATCCCTCACCAGCAGAGCTACCCCTCCTCTGCCCACCCTTTCTATAGGATGTATAACCCTGAATATTGTTCCCAGGCTCGATCCTCCTGCAGCCACGTCTCAGTAATCCCCACAATGTCATATCTACCAACCTCTAACTGAGCCTCAAGCTCATCTACTTTACTTCTTATACTTCGCGCATTAATAAATACTTTTAATTTCTTACGCATCTCACCTTTCACATCGATCCCAATTACACTTGGCCATACTCTCCTATCCTTTTGTGACCTCTCTGCTCAAGGGCAGCAACATGTTGTCCTACCTATCCGTATAGGCCCCATCTCTTTGGGATACCCTCATCAATATTCCCACCAATCTTGTCAAAACCAATGGAGTCGTGTATCTGCCACATGCCTTGTACTGTTCCAGCATATGGAGTTTGCAACATGCTCTGGGAGAGGGGGGTGGGGAGTGTGCTTGCAGAGTTGAAACCCCTCTGGTAAACATCATCCATTCCACATGTTGTGAAGCATATGGTGGCAATCTATACCCAATGACTATCTGATAAATGTTATCTTATTCAATGCTACCCTCAGGGATTCTGTACCTCAGTTCCAAGAAGAGCTTGGCAATGTGGACCACTGCAGTAGAGGCATATTGCAGCCTCTTTGCTAATTGTCTCTGCTGTTGTCCCTTCTGTGACATGCTGCTCTTGTTCACTTGGATCCTGTAGGTCAACCAAGTGTAATCTAGTCATACATCATGGACAGAGGCCCTTTGGTCTAACGACCATGCCAACCAAGATGCCCCATCTAAGCTAGTCCCATTTACCCATGCTTGGCCTATATCTGTCTAAGCCATTTCTATCCAGGTATCTGTACAAATGTCCTTCTAGTGGCATCACAGGGAGAGAGGGTGGTCAAAAAGACTTTTGGCACATTGGCCTTTATCAGTCAGGGTTTTGAGTATAGAAGTTGGGATGTTATGTTGCAGCTATGAGGCCACAGTTTCGGTCGCCCTGTTATAGTACAGATGTTGCTTGGTTGGAAAGAACGCAGAGAAGATTGACAAAGATATTGCCAGGACTCGAGAGCCTGAGCTATAGAGAGGGCAGGCTAGGACTATTCCGTGGAGCATTGGAGGATGAGAGGTGATCCTATAGAGCTGCATCAGGTCATGAGGGGAATAAATAGGACAGATGCATAGAGTATTTTGCCCAGAGTGGGGAAATCAAGAACCAGAGGATATAGGTTTAAGGTGAGAGGAGAAATATTTAATAGGATGCTAGGGGGGCAACGTTTTCACAGAGGGTGGTGGGTACATAGAATGTGGTGCCTGGGAAGGTAGTTGAGACAAAAAAATATTACATTTAAAAGGCACTTGGACAGGTGCACGGATAGGAAAGGTTTAGAGGGATTTGGGTTAAACGTTGGGCTAGTAGGGATGGGGCATCTCTATTGTCGATTGGCACGGGCAAGCTGGGATGAAGGGCCTGTTTCTGTGCTGTGTGTACATAACTGTACCTAAACACTTCTGAAAACCTGGGCAAAGAAAATCTTTATTTCCCTATCTTGTAAAGAACGTAAAAATGATGCGAGTACGGAACTCTCTCTCGCAGCAACAATGGTCGAAGTAAATAATTTAGATGGTTCTAAACAGGGGCTGGACAATATAAATGAGTGAATACTCTCGAGGGTTGTGGGTGCTGAAAACATATTGAAGGCACCGGCGAGGGGACAAAGATTGGGACAGTCTCGTTGGCCTTATTCTGCTCCTTATGTAGCATCCAATTCTGAGTAAATTCAGATAAGGCAGATATAATTCAAAGTCGATCTTAGGTATGCGGTCAAACAAGGAACACAGCTCTCGGGCCGGTGATATTAGAAGCGCATAAAATGCAATTTAAAAAACTGCTGGCCCCTTACAGCCGGACGACTCCGCGCCAGACATCGGGTGTTATAGTTGCCCACTGACCACGGATCGTGTGAAGGGATTATTTGTACCGGGGTCTTCATTGCCAGCTCGGGCCTGTGATGCATGGACAAGGCTGGAACAGTGCGCATGCGCCGCCCACCCCACCCCCCCGGTCTCCACGGCAACAGCCGGCCCGAACCTGGCCTGCTCAGGCCTAGCCTTCACCACTCCGATGTACCAATGGATTCGCGGCAACTCTTCTGTCTTCCGCACTGGGTCAGAACCTCCTCCACCTGCCGCTTCTGAACGCAACGTTGCCGGCCTGCTGAAAAGAACCTATGAGAGGTAGGTGTCAGGAGCTGGCGGGGCCGTGGACGTACGGGGTGTTTTTCCATGTAGTTCGCCTGCAGATCAGAAGCTCGGGCCTCTTATTGTGTATTAACAGCCAGTTATCTTCTGGCCCTGGCAGGAAATGTAGCCTAGGTTCCCACTGCTGTTGAAACCCATCCGCAGTTTCTATTCCTCTTGGCTTGATCATTCCCCATGCATTCTCGTTTGTTGCACCTCACGGGTTATGGTCTATGTGTTGATGAGCAATTGAGACCAAATTACGTGACAGTTAGTCAGTCCACAGCAAATACCTGCGCTGAAAACGCACTGCATCGCAACAGCAGGTTGTCACATATTGCGTTACAAAACTTGACTAAGTTGACCCATTTGCAAGTCTCTTTGTTCAATTAGATTGCCATTTTCCATTCTTTTCCTCACGATTTACGAAAAAAGACATTAAAAGTACAAGAATTGACCTCTTAGGAAGTTAGTCTGACGTTCACTTGTCTTTTTGATCTTTTTTGGAAGCGTTCTCTGAAGTGCCTTGGAAAAGTAAAATTGGTACACAAATTCGTTGTTTTTTTAAATATAGTTAGAAACGAGTAGATAAATAAGGAGGCTTTATGGCAATTGTTACCAGCACATTAAACTGGAGACACAAAAGACTACAGCTGGTGTCTGGGCAAAAAAAACTGTTGGAAGAACTCAGAAGGTTGAGTGACATCTGTGAGTGGAAAGGAATTGTCAGTATTTTTGGCTACAACCTGCATCTGTACATTAAGCTGCGTAGTCTGTGTAATGAATACAATAATAAGACTTGCTTGGCAAACTAGACTAAATGAATAGGATGAGAAAAAGGGAGGGAGCATGAGAAAAACGAAACAGAAAAATGATGGAAAAACTAAGCAGATCAGGCAGCATCCATGGAAAGAACATAATGTTTCAGATGATGGACTGTTATCAAACCTAAGAAAGAGAAATAAACTAGTCCATGCAGCAGCAAAATGGTTGTAACAATGGGAATTTGTCTGATGGAATGAAGATGCATGCCAGGTGGGATAAGGTCGTCACTATGATTGCATAATATGTTACTGCTGTGATTTTGGTTTACTGAGAGGTACCCAGTGGGACAGAATATACATAGGAAATCAAAAAGGATGGTCAGCAGAGGTGGTTCTTGTACACACAGGAAGAAATATCATATTTGAAGTTTGAGAATCCACAGCTGCACATGCCCATTTGGAAGATCAGATGTTTGAGATAGAGAGCAAGAAAACGAGCCCTTAGGCCAAACTCTTTATTGCTAATAAAGGTATATTTCTTGGTAATCACGTTTGCCTACATTTGGCCCATATTCCTCTAAACCAACAGTGAGAAACTGGGTTATATATTACTTAGTCAGTGTTGGATATAGAATAATAGATCTTGTGGGATCTTTATTAGCTGGATAAGTATGCTAGATTTGGAAGATGAACAATTGAATCTCTATTTGGGATCATGGGTGGTAGGAAGCGAAGAGGGAGAAGGACAGGTCTTACACTACCTATGGTTGCACACAAAAGTGCCATGAAATGGGAGAATGGTAGGTGGTGAGTGAGATCAGACAAAAGAGCGACAAAGGAGCTGATATCTTCAAAATGCTGGGAGGGGAGGGGAATATATGTCTGCTGTTGGAGTCTTGTTGGTCCAGATGGAAATTGGTAAGGATGATCTGTTGAATGTGGAGGCTGGTGGGGTGACACAACAAGGGCAACTCTGTTCTTGTTCTTTTCAGGGGAAGAAAAGGTGAGAGCAGAGGCACAGGAAATAGATGAGATGCATTCAAGGGCTTAGTCCATTATGGTAGCAGGGAAGTTGTAGTCAAGGACATTTCTGAATATTGTCTTTTGAAGTCATGTTATTTTGGTCTCTTGCTCCAGTGTCCACACTTCCAATGATGAAATTGAATGGAAATCAGTAAAGAGGCAAAAGCTGGGTAAGCATTTTTTTAAAGATAATACCTTTTAGAAAGTTAAAATGTATTGCATGATTATATTTCAATCTATGCTTCAATAAATTTCTGGTCTGACCATATCCACTCAAGCCACCCATCTACATATTAGGGAAAATTTGCAGTGGCCCTTTAATTAATCTATTTTCAATCTTTTCGGAATATGGGAGGAACCCAGAGCACCTAGAGAAAGCTTGCATGGTCACAGGGAAAATGTGCAAACCTAACATTGAACTCTGTCCACTGGAACTGTAAGGTAACAGCACCCTGCCACAAAAGTTGAAAGTAGGATAACTGAAATAACCTTGATTTTCTGGCGCATGCCCATTCAAAAAATACATCTTGCGAGATGGAAGACAAAAAACAGAACATGAAGAGTTTCAGACTGGATGCAAGCAACAAGGACTAAGGCAAATTGGAGGAGCAGCACCTCATATTTTGCTTGGGCAGTTTACACCCCAGCAGTATGAACATTGACCTCCAATTTCAGGTAGTCCTTGCTTTCTCCCTCCTTCTCCTCCCCTTCCCAGCTCTCCTACAGCCTACTGTCTCTGCCTCTTCCTTTCTTCTTCCCGCCCCCCCCCACCCCACCCTTACATCAGTCTGAAGAAGGGTCTCGACCCGAAACGTCATCTATTCCTTCGCTCCATTGATGCTGCCTCACCCACTGAGTTTCTCCAGCATTTGTCCACCAATGGTATAAAGATAATCTGTTTGAGGCATTAGGGCAGCACAGTGGCACAGCAGGTAGAGCTGCTGCCTCAGAACGCTAAAGACCTTGGTTTGATCCTGACCAATTTCCCTCGTGGACCAATTTCCCTCCTGGGATAAATAAAGTTCTATCGTATTGTATCGGCCTTGGGAGTTTGCACATTCTCCCTGTGTTTGTATGACTTTTCTCCAGGTGCTTTGGTTTCTTCCCACATTCAAAAACATACAGTTTTGCAGGATAATTAGTCTCAGTAAATTGCCCCTAATTTGTAAGGAGTGGATGTGAAAGTGGGATAGCATACAAATAGTGTGAACAGCTAATCAACTGGTCAAGTGAACATGATGGCCTGAAGGATCTGTTTCCATGTTATATTTCTCAATAAATCTATCTATCATTCCGTGTACTAAAAGATGAAAATTGGTTGGTGATACTGAGCAATGGAGCCGCAGTGTTATTGGAATACTTGGGTACAATTGCTGATGTGCACCTCTTCAAACCTCATCTACAGCATTTAGTGTGCCGGTGTGACCACTTTTACATCAATGAGACCAAGCACAGGGTAGGTGACCAATTCACTGGACACTTGTACCGTGTCTGACAAGGTTTGCTGGATCCCCTGGTTGTCAACCATTTAATTCCCATTCCCACAATGATCTTTCTGTCCTTGGCATCCTTGATTGCCAGAGTTAGGCCACACAAACTGGACGAACAGCACCTCATTCTGAGTTAATCCAACATTTTGTGTCTACCTTTGGTGTAAACCAGCATCTACAGTTCCTTCAAGCAAAGCACCTCATTCTGCTTGGGTAGCTAACAATCCAATGGTATGAACACTGAATTCTCCAAGCAATGCCTGCCAGCACCCACCCTGGTGTGCACCCATTTTTCCCACCATGTGCCAACCATCCCCCCCCCCCCCCTTCACCCCACTCCTTTCCCCTCCTTTGTACATTCATCTCCCATCCCCGAGTCCATCATCTCTCCATTTATCCCCCTCTTTCTCGACCATATTCACATTCCTCCCATATTCGTCATTCCGGCTTTACATTTCATTTCTCTTCTCTCCTTATATGACATACTTTTGTCTCCTTTTCACCTCTAACCTTTGTTATTTACTTTGTCCATCTGCCGATCTACACCCTCTCCCCTCACCTATCACTTACTAGACTCTGTAGGCACTTAGAAGGCCGAATGGCCTACTCCTGCACCTATTTTCTATTTTCTCTGTCTGGCCCTCCACCTCTCTTTTGCAGCTCACCCCCCCCCCCCCCCCACACCAATTAGTCTGAAGAAGGGTCCCAACTATCCATTCCCTCCACAAATACTGCTTGACCCGTGGGTTCTGCCAGCATTTTGTGGTTTGCTCAAGTTTCCAGCATATTTAGTTTCTTGAGGCTGCAATTGATTAGTGTGAAAAATCTGTGGGAGGTATTGCAGTCTGGCATTTCATTTTGAAGAAAATGGCTTCTGGTTGCTATTAAGTATATTCTAGAGCTAAGCTGCAGGTATTATCTGACATCTGGCAATATGCCTTCAACCAATGTAACAACCATGGAAAAGAGGGGTCAGAAGAGGGAAATGGAACAAAATTCAGTCACCAGAAGAAAACAAATTATTTTTTGTTTTCCAGATTACTTTGTAAAAGCAGTTAAAAAGTCTTTAACAGGACTTGTCAGCTATATAAAATCAGTGTCACCATTTGGCTACAAGGTCATGCAAGTAGAATCCAAATCCTCTGTGCAGAGGAAGTCGAACCAACAATTGAAACAGGTCAGTGATGTAATTAGTCAAACATATCTTTTTGAAAATAATAACAGGAACTCGCCACGCTGACTGCATTGATAGACACAAAGTGCTGGAGTAACTCAGCGGGTCAGGCAGCATCTCTGGAGAAAAAGGATGGGTGATGTTTTGGGTTGGGACCCTTCTTCAGACAGTATGCTGCCTGATTTTTGTGTCTATCTTCCCTATATACCAGCATCTGCAGTTCCTTTCTGCACATACTAATTGCATTGTCTATCTGTACAACTAATTATGAAGGTGGAAATTGCAGAGGAGATCCACGGGAGTATTGAAGCTGTTTCAGTCCTGTACCCTACATCCACTCCTTATAGTACAAAATCCCTTCTGTAATTGTAGTAAAATGGAAATACGAGACTGCAGATGCTGGAATCTGGAGCAGAAAACAAACTGCTGGACTAACTCAGCGAGTTGAGCAGCTCCTGTGGGGGGAGAGGGGTGGAACGGAATAGTGAATGTTTGGGGTCAAGCCCTTGCATTCCTTTCTGCAGACTGATGCTGCTTGACTCACTGAATTACCTCAGCAGTTTATAGAACAACACAGAAATAAGCCCTTTGGGCCACACTGTCTGTGCTGGATATGATGCCGGCCCAACCCTTTCTGCCTGCACATAATCCATATCCCCCCATTCATTGCATATCCATATGCCTATCCAAAAGTCTTTTAAATGCCACAATCATATATGCCTCCACCCCCTGCCAGTTTATTCCAGGCAATCACAACGTCCTTGCAAGTTATTTTTTTTATAGATTTCATTTAAACTTTAACCCTCTTGCCTTAAAACTATGCCCTCTAGTATTCGATATATCCAATTTGATTTTACGTAGGAAAATAGTGCTGACTGTCTGTCTCTCATAATTTTATATACATCTATTAGGCCTTCCCACAACCTCCGGTGCTTTCCAAATCCTTCACTTATTTCTGTAATAGCACGACCAGAACAGCAGATAACACTCCAAATGTGGCCTAACCAAAGACCAAAAAGCAGCATCACGACTCTCTGTCTCTAATACTAAATGCCCCGACACTGAAGGCAAGCATACCCTATGCCTCCTCTATCTATCTAGTTATGGATTTAGACTCCAAGAACCTTCTGCACATTAATGCTTTTAAGGATCATGCCATTTATTGTATATTTTCCTCTTGCATACAACCTCCCAAATTGCAACACCTCATACTTGGTCAGATTAAACTCCATTTGTATTTCTCCTCCCATTTTAGTAGCTTATCCATATCCCTCAATATACTTTGACAGCTTTTCTCGCAGTCCACGCCCCTAGCAAATTTGGTGTCATCTACAAACTTGCTAACCAACTCTCTTCAAAAAACACAATCAATTTAGCATGACCTGCGCATACAAAGCTGTGCTGGCTATCCCTAATGAACCCATTCTCTTCCAAAAGAATTCTAAGAATTCTCTCCAATAGTTTCCCTACCATTAATTAATGAGGCTCACCAGCCTATAATTTCCTGTCCCTCTTTGTTACTTCAGCACATCTGCTTTTAAGAGATGAGAAATGGGACAAATGTACATGAGTGTGTACACTTCTCCCATAGGAGTGCATGGCCTCATTATTTTCAATGATTTTTGTTTTCCATCTAGTTGTTTCTACAGCCGGGCACTTTGTGAGAATCTGGTTAATAAGTGAGAATCTAATCAACTGAATTCCACAATGTTCCAGTACCTGGGCCTATAACCTATCAGAATTCTGTTGACAAGTGTTTCTTTCATTCTGGCTTGCATCTTCACTTGCTTTTTTTTTGTATCTCTGGGAGAAAAAAGGACAGAGATTTTCCTGATGCATGGACAATGCTCTTAATACCATCCTACCAATGCTGTTAATACCAGCTATCGTTCACTTGAGGAAAAATCTATCTGAAGATCAAATGTGACGCAAAACATGGTCTGAGCAACAGTGAACCCTATCCCCCTGTTTGCTCATGAGACCTGGAATACCTACAGCACGCACCTTAAAAGCATTGAGGTTTAAATGGTGGTTAACTGCAAATATACTATCTTTGAAAATCGTGAAAACTTTGCAGAAGAGATGTCATTTTTGAGTTTTGTGGGTGGCAAGAATAATTCAGTTATTGGTAGTGTTTCGCAACTCTCACGTTATCTCTATCTCATCACACACTAATACATCTACCTTTTTTAAGGAACTCTCCTCCTCCCTGACTGATCTCTGTGATTCCAGTTCTCGGGAGCCTTTATCAAGAGTGGATTTAAAGTTGGGTAAGTTCAAGTATACATTGAATGATACAGGACATCCCATAGTCTGTCACTTATTTGTTTTTAATACTCTCTAACTTTTTGTGTGTATATTGAAAGCTTTTACATAGAGGTAAGAATGCTGCTCCCTTTCAGGCAATAATATCCGAGATCCTGAAGGGACAGCTAATGTCAATAACCAATCATCCAGTCACTCGGCACTAGTCATTGACCAATGATGTGCAACCTACTATTTCCATTTTTCATTAGTCTTGGTAACAATTACATTCAACACAAATACCTGTGAATGCTGGAAATCTGAAGGAAACATCAGAAAGTGCTCAAAATTGCTGGGGAAACTCAGCGGGTGCAGCAGCATCTATGGAGCGAAGGAAATAGGCGACGTTTCGGGCCGAAACCCTTCTTCAGACTGGAGTATGTCGTACGTTGATCGAGCATTTATGCACATATAGTAAGTGTTTATCCCAGCTCTCTTTTGAAATTTTTATAGCTAGTTCTTGTTCCCAGTCTCTTCTAATACCATCGGTTGTAGGTATTTCTATATTTAAAATAATGTTGTATAAGTATGATATTAGATTTGCTGAGCATATTGCGTCTTCCGTGATACTATTTACAAAATGCATCACCAAGCTAATATTGATAGCATTTCCCAAAACTGTAACTTCTTTCACCAACATATTCAAGGACTATACTGCAAGTTTCTTTTGAAGCAAGTCACCATCCTGACGAGGTTGGAGATTGCAACCTTCACGTGGTCCGCCCAGTTTCAACTAATGCAATCAACCTGGCGTGCACAATCAAATAAGATCAAATAGAACAAGTTGTCTTACAACTTTAGGCTGTGTACCCCATACGCAAGAAGAAGAAGACCATCCTGACGTAGAAATATAGTGTCCTTCCCTCAGAGTCACTGGTCTAAATCCCAGAATTTCCTGCCCAGGAGTACAGTGATTCAAGAAAGTGCTCAACATCACTCAATGGCAATAGACAATAGGTGCAGGAGTAGGCCATTCGGCCCTTCAATGTGATCATGGCTGATCATCCACAATCAGTACCCCGTTCCTGCCTTCTCTCCATATCCCTAAGAGCTCCTTCTAACTCTCTTGAAAGCATCCAGAGAACCAGCCTCCACCGCCCTCTGAGGCAGAGAATTCCACACACTCACAACTCTCTGTTTTAGAGATGAGAGATGAACAATTAATCGTGGTCTTGCCAAAATAAGACCATTTTAGTCTTATTAGAATCTACTGGAAAGTTAGTGATATGTTTTCATCACTCTTTATATGAGATATGGATTAGCTGCAAGTATCTTCTCAAATACACTGCCAGAATCAATGGAACATGTTTTTCTGAATTCACTTTTTACTTGCCATCAACCAAAGCGATTAATTTAGAAAGAAACCATTGATACACAGCTTATTCTTTGCACAAATCTTTGACAATCTTTTATTTTCTGGAACTTTTTAATTGTTTGTTTGCTTTATAGAAAATGTGATTTTGTTTTTTCACGAGACTGAAGTTGAATCAGCTACTTGTCAGGATGGTCTTCTTCTTCTTGCGTATGGGGTACACAGCCTAAAGTTGTAAGACAACTTGTTCTATTTGATCTTATTTGATTGTGCACGCCAGGTTGATTGCATTAGTTGAAACTGGGCGGACCACGTGAAGGTTGCAATCTCCCACCCCGTCAGGATGGTGACTTGCTTCAAAAGAAACTTGCAGTATAGTCCTTGAATATGTTGGTGAAAGAAGTTACAGTTTTGGGAAATGCTATCAATATTAGCTTGGTGATGCATTTTGTAAATAGTATCACGGAAGACGCAATATGCTCAGCAAATCTAATATCATACTTATACAACATTATTTTAAATATAGAAATACCTACAACCGATGGTATTAGAAGAGACTGGGACAAGAACTAGCTATAAAAATTTCAAAAGAGAGCTGGGATAAACACTTACTATATGTGCATAAATGCTCGATCAACGTACGACATACTCCAGTCTGAAGAAGGGTTTCGGCCCGAAACGTCGCCTATTTCCTTCGCTCCATAGATGCTGCTGCACCCGCTGAGTTTCCCCAGCAATTTTGTGTACCTTCGATATTCCAGCATCTGCAGTTCCCTTTTGAACACATCAGAAAGTGCTCAACAGGTTAGACAATTTCTGAGGTTTACTGAGTATTTATGACTCCAAACCCGAAATATTACCTATCCATGTTCTCCAAACATGCTGTCTGACCCGCTGAGTTACTCAAGAACTTTGTGTTCTTTTGAGTATTTCTAGAAATTTTGTGTGATCCTTTGCTAAATCTCTACTGTTTTAGGGGGCTCTCTGCCTCAGCTTCGAGTTTCTAAGATTGATTTAAAACCTGAGGTTGTGATGAAATTAGTACTGAATCTTCCTAGTCATTGAACACGGAAACAGGCCCCTTGGCCCAACTCAATCATTCCAACCACTCAATCAAGTTGCCTAACCAACCTAGTCTCACTTGCTAGCACCAGGCCATACCCTTTTAAACCTTTCCTATCCGAGTACTTTGCTCAAGTGTTTTTTAAATGTTGTAATTGTACCTCTACCATTTCCTCCGGCAGCTCATTCCATATATGCCTGTGAAGAAGTTGCTCCTCGGGTTGCCTTTAAATTCTTTCCCCTCTCACTTTAAACCTTTGCCTGGTAAAAACATACTCGTAAATCTTCTTTGCACTCTTTCCAGTTTAATGGCAACCTTCCCACAGCAGAGTAAACAGAACTGCATACACTGCTCCAGATATGGCCTTCTCAATCTCTTGTACAGCTGTAACAAGACATACCAACTCCTGTCCTCATTATGCTGACCAACGAAGGCAACCATGCCACATGCTTTCTTCATCACCCTGTCTATTTGTGGCGCCACTTCATGGAACTATGTACCTGGATCCCTAGGTCTCTCTGTTCCACCACACTGCCATGGGGAAAACCATTTACTGAGAAAGTCTGTGTCTGGTTTGTCTTACCAAAATGCAACACCTCACATTTATCTGACTTAAAATGCATTTGCTATTTCTCGGTCCACTTTCCCAGTTGATCAATAGCTTGTTGTAATCTTAGATCACCTTCTTCACTGTCCATGTTATCACCTACAAATCTTTCAATTATACACTCTGTAATTCAACATTTGGGATTTGGATCATCCATTTGACCATCCATTGTGCAACAATATTTGAAAACCTCTATGATAACAAATAGAAGCTATTACTTGCAAGGTTGGACTGGCCTAAGGTTACTGGTTCATGTTTTTTTTTGGTTGCTATTTATTTCAGATGTTGACCAGGAGTTGGGGAGGAGGAATCATGGAAATGAAAGAAAATGGCAAGAATTTCACAGGATAAGGCAAAGGTAAACAGAGCTTGATATGTGATTAAGTCACGCCACCTTTTTCGTCTGTTTCAAAAGAAACGTTTCTGTTTGCAAGTATTCCCTCAGTGACATTGTGAGCAGCGAAACATTCAAAGCTTTTGGGCATTGGATGGGCTATTGTTGGTACTTCCAGAGAAAATGTGTTAAAATCATAAAGGAATGGGGTGAGGAATCAAAATTATGTAGACACTGTAGACACACAGGTGAATTTGAAATTAACAAAAAATCCCAATTTGTGCAAGTGGTACTACTTGTAGCAATGTTACAAAATTTTGAGATTTTAAAAATCAAGTCTGTAATTTATCCCATCAGATAAAGCATAAAAATAAGTTTAATTTGACACCTAATTCACTTTCATATCTCAAGTATTTAAAAAGTTATGGCCATTTTCATACTGGGAAATGAGCATCTTGTTCCCTATTGATTTTCTATGGACATAACAAAAAAGCTGTGATCGTGAACAGTCAAAAGCCCATAACTTTCTTAAAAATTAAGAGAACTGAATGAAATTTTCAGTTATCATAGATTGAAGCATTCTGAAACAAATATAAAATAATCTTACTTGGATGACCTGAAATTAAAGCATATAATTAGTTAGTTACCTAATTGTAGCTAATTTCAGACTTCAATTACTAGATCTAAACATCTATCCATTTCTTAATAAATGATTAACATTTTTAAATAGCCTAAATGTCCAAATAATATTCACAAATAATTCACAATAAAACATGATTTTTAAATCTCATTTACATTAATTTATAGGCCAAATGGAAGGAATTTAGTGTTTAATTGCTGTAAATAAATGCCCATTTAAATCAGCTTTCCAGTGGGATCCTGTGGAACGCGCTGGTTTAGAACGTTCACATTGCGGTAGATTTGTGCCCCAAATGCCGAGAAAAATACTGCGCGATATAATGATCCCAAATTGAGCTACTCGCAATATTAAACTTTGTATAAAGGGATCTTTAGAAGCCCTTTTTAATGTAAAAATATACAACCTAACTTCTGCTATTTGCTTTATGAGACCATGCGGTTGCTGACGGTCGCGGGTTTAAAGATTGATTTTTAAACTACTATAACTATTATTCAAGGCCTTTAAACCTAATAATAGCTTTTGCGACGGGGTCTTCCAGCGATTTTTCGTTAATAATTAACTAGGCTGAACATTTTCGATTGGAACAGCTTAGAGAAAATCGCGTTTTAAACCCGCCCCCTCTAAACGGCGCCAAAATCGCGCACACCCGCAACGGAAGATTTTCAAGGACGCTTCAGGTACGCTTTGCAACATACCTACTACTTGCTTACATTTTGCATTCATAAGTAAAATGTTACGGAAAATTTGTGACCCGAAACGTTGCCTATTTCCTTCGCTCCATAGATGCTGCCTCACCCGCTGAGTTTCTCCAGCAATTTTGTCTACCTAGGAAAATGTGTGAGCTTGACTGGCCTTTCTTTTTAAAGAAATCAAGACTTTCTCCTACCTGAAACGTATTTCTCTTGCTGTGATCTAAGACCAATTCCAGCCAGCTTCTCTGGCTGTATATACAGACTTAGGGTCATCAGTCACAACCTTTCATTGTGTTGGCTATCTTTTCATTGGCTCTGGATGGAATATTACTGGTATTTCTAGATAAGATGTGAAAAGCATCAGAAAGCCAATTGGGAATGGTTTTCAATTGTGCTGTTTTTGTCCGGCAGAAAACTCTGTGAACCTTCTAGAGAAACGAGTGAGCTGCTGCCTTTTCCTCTACAGCACCGCAGCCTTCCATCGACACCACCACCAATCAGGAATGATGTCAGGTGTGGCACTCTGAACCAGGTGAATAATAGGTCTGAAGCAATATCAGATTTTTTTGGCAATTCTCAACAGTTATGAGCAGTGCCTGAATAGACAGGATTTGTTTTCCTTGGAGCAAATGATGCTGAAGGAGATCAGATAGAGGTAAACAGAATTATGAGAGGCAAGGGCATGAGAGACAGTTAGAAAATGTTTCTCCTTGTCCTAAACCTACTTTCCTCTAGTTTTGACATCTCTGTTATGGGGAAGAGGTTTGGTTGGAATACACTGTGTGAGTGGAGATGAAGGCACTTCAGTCACTTACCTCGACGGAGATGCGACTTTTTTCCTTGTGACATCTTTGCCCCCCTCGCGGCCTAAAAACAGGTTTGGTGCGGCCTTTCTCGGAGACCGGCCCAGAGCTTCAGAAGCAGGCGCGGCGGACTTGTTCCGACCGCCGGCCTGCAGACAATAACATCGTGAAGCCGAGGTCTGCGGAGCCTCTAGCTGCGGGCGCGCCGTGGACTTTCCATCACGGAGCGGGGCGATCCCTTGCCAAGGATCGGCAGAAGAAGTGCTCTGACCACCGGCCTGCGTCCTATAACATCGTGAAGCTCACGTTGTCACATACATCATTAGGAGCAGTGAAATTTACCATGCAGCGTTACAATTAAAAAAGGACATAATACACAACATAATTCAACACAGACATCCACCACAGCATTCTTCATTGTGGTGGAAGGCAATACAGTTCAGACAGTCCTCCTCCTCCTCCCTTGTTCACCCGTGGTCGGGGCCCTGACCCATCATAGTCACTGCTACGGATGGCCTATTGTTCAAGCTCTCTGGTCGGGATGGTCGGAAGGCCAACGTCGGGACAGGTCGGGCACACCCGGAGCTCCCAAATTGGCCACCTCCTTACTGGAGACCGCAGCTTCCAGATGTTGTTGGCCGCAGGCCGGCGGTCGGAGCTCTTCTACGGTGACCCCCGGCGAGAGATCGCCCGCTCTACGATGAAAGGTCCTGCGGTCTCCGGTAAGAAAGTGGCCGATTCGGGAACTGCAAGTGAGTGTGTGCACCGATCCGTGTCGGAGTTTCGATCATCCCGACGAGAGGGATTGTACATCGCGCCATCCGAAGCAGTGACTACGGAGGGTTCATGGCCCCGACCACGGGTGAACAAAGGAGGAAGATTGACTGAACGTTATTGCCTTCCATCACAGTGAAGAATGTTGATTCCACTGTGATGGTTGTTTATGTTAAATTCTATTGTGTATTGTGCTCTTTTTGATTGTATGGTAACTCATTTCACTGTACCTTAATTGATGCATGCGACAAATACATTTGAACTTGAGATACTCTCAGCATGTATCTGGGCAGGTACTTGAATTTCTGAAGTTTAGGAGATTGTGGAAAAAGTGCAGGTAAATGCAATTAACATAATGAGATATTTGATAGATGGCATGGACATGATAGGCTGAAGGGTCTGTTTCCATGCTGTATTGTTCAGACTGGCTTGATATTCAAGGTTTGATATCATGGAGTGATGATGGTGCTCGGTGATGATAGTGGGACAAGTTGTTTTTTTTAAAGAGCTGCACCAGGTGGCATCAGGACCAATAACACCATCTGATGTTAGGAGATGGGAGTACTGATTAGTTCCTGCTGGTTGACTAAAGTTTGGGCCATCAGATTTTTAATTACCATGTTGAAAAATTGCTATTATTGGCATAACATTTGTAAAAATTGGAACCATGCAAGAGACCTAGGCTCAAAGTTGCAGCCTGAATGGAGGTGTTCAGCAAAGTGATTAGCCATCACTCTTTTTCCAGTTAAGATTTTTATGGCAATGTGTTTAGCAATTAGCACCTTTATGAAGAGACAACCTAACTAAGAGTGTAGTGGACTGGAACTGTCGAATAACTTGTGAATTTGCTGACTTCATCAAGAAAGCTAAAATAAATTTGGTCGAGAAAAGATAGGTGCAGCACTGAATTCAGGCTAGGGTTCAGGGGATAGAAGAAGAGTTTTTAGATTTTCTGCACACACCCCTTCTACACCCAGTCCATTGATTCTTCTGAATCATAAAATATTGTTGAAATGTGGTGATAAATGTATGCGATCACCTGGAAAAGGGCAATGATCCAGATCAAAATCAAATTGGAAAAGGCATCTCGATCACATCATGCATACTTAACTTCATGACCCTGGCTGTGCAATTGGTGCACACTGTAAACTAAAAAGCAATAGGTGCCCTTCATCTTATAACCACCTATATCCACACCTGTATAATGTTGAGCCCCAAATCTTCTTGGTCCATCTTGGTATTTGCAATCTGAAGACAGTAAGGGTACAACATTTCATTGTAAAACACCTGCTTTGAAGAGCAAACTGTTCTTGGTTCCTATGCTTGGTGGTCATCCATGAGCATACTGTTCTGTTGGAAATATTCATATGTTGGCTATAGTAAAGATGAGCCCAATGGATGAATTGTCTGGTGCTGATGATCTTGATTTGCGAATATACAATAGTGCCGTAATGCACTACTTTTGTGTCTGAACTTTGGGAAAGGAGAATTGGTGAGGAATGTTCAGAATTTAAATATTGTTTTATATTCTTTCAGCAGAGCACAGAGAAGAATGAGAAGGAACAGTATAAACTCCTCCTGAGGCTAGTAGCTGCAGGATTAGAGAAAAAGTCTGAGGAGCAACCCTCAATTTCTGCTTCCAAAACAACACATGTGTTAGTATCAATGATTACTATTTTCATCTGCAATGGTAACAACAAGTTTTATGCTATGCCTATAACGAGTGCAAGACAGGCCGTGGAGCAAAGCATGTTTGTCTTAAAGTTTGAAACCAAGGCGTGAAGTAGTAATGGATGGGTGACCAAAAACTTGGTTAAAGAATTAGATTTCAACTATTGTTCTTAAAGATTAGAACAGAATGTTTATGAGAGGAATTGCAACTAAAATTAGGAGTGATCAAAAGGCCAGAACTAAAGGACTGCAAAGTTTTCTTATGGCTGCAGCATTTCAGGAGAACCAAAGATTGGCAGCAATGAGACATGGTGGAATGTGAAAACAAAGCTTGCAATTTTAAAATTGAAGCATTGAAGGAATATGAAACTCTGATTAGTTAGTGAGTTCAATTTCGACTACAAGTGGAAGAATTTTGGATAATATTGTGCAATTTAAAAATCCATTTGGTTCACTGGTGTCCTTAAGGGAAGGAATTTGTGTACCTTTAGTCAGTACGTGTAACTCCAAAACCACTTAACTTTGGAGGTGTGCACAATATATCCCAGCCTTGACTAGTGGCATGCATATCCTGTGAAGAAATACATCTGATTCATCACATTTATCCTAATTTGTCATTGTCCAGTTTTTCAAATATCCTTTGATATCCTTGCATAAGCTTGTCCTACTGTCTTTGCCCTTTACATGCACATTTACTGTGTAGATTTAGATTTTATCCTTTAATAAAACCTTATCAACATAGCAGATTTGATACTCCCTGGCCAATTAACTACTTTGTATCAAGGTTGATATTTTAATTAAATGATGCAAGCATAACCATAAATTTTAGCTGTCTGGTTATTTTTCTTTAGCACAACTAAAACTTATCAAACTGTATGTTCGTGTTGATAAAAATACTCCCAATATTGAACGGTTGACAGGAGAAAAAAACTATTCCCTGTAAAATATTTATAACTTCACTCATCAATGTATTTGGGATTGAAGGTCAGTTCAGACATATAAATGCATCTGGACGCCCGCAGCAACGGCTATGGAGGGTGGTGGTCCCGACCACGGGGGAAAATGGAGGAGGACTGGCCAAGCTCTGTGCCTTCCACCACAGTGATGAATGCTGTGGTGGATGTTTGTGGAAATTTTTTTATTGTGGTTGTGTTCTTTATTATTGTACCGCTGCTGGCAACCCAAATACCACCGACCTTGGTTGTGTGGCAATTAAATTATATCAATCAATCAATCATTGTATGTATAAAATTTTTGGTTACAAGTAATGGGATTTGTACCAATATGCAAGGTAGAAACTGGTAGAATCAGTAGTAATGTGACGACAAGGAATAAAATAGTTAACAAAATCCTGACCAGGTCAGATTCAGATTCAGATTCAATTTTAATTGTCATTGTCAGTGTACAGTACAGAGACAACGAAATGCATTTAGCATCTCCCTGGAAGAGCGACATAGCAAATGATTTGAATAAATAATAATAAGTGATAATAAGTATCCGGGGGGTGGGGGGGTGATTGGCAGTCACCGAGGTACGTTGTTGAGTAGAGTGACAGCCGCCGGGAAGAAGCTGTTCCTGGACCTGCTGGTTCGGCAACGGAGAGACCTGTAGCGCCTCCCGGATGGTAGGAGGGTAAACAGTCCATGGTTGGGGTGAGAGCAGTCCTTGGCGATGCTGAGCGCCCTCCGCAGACAACGCTTGCTTTGGACAGACTCAATGGAGGGGAGCGAGGAACCGGTGATGCGTTGGGCAATTTTCACCACCCTCTGCAATGCCTTCCGGTCGGAGACAGAGCAGTTGCCATACCATACTGTGATGCAGTTGGTAAGGATGCTCTCGATGGTGCAGCGGTAGAAGTTCACCAGGATCTGAGGAGACAGATGGACCTTCTTCAGTCTCCTCAGGAAGAAGAGACGCTGGTGAGCCTTCTTGATCAGAGATGAGGTATTGTGGGTCCAAGAGAGGTCATCGGAGATGTTGACTCCCAGGAACCTGAAGCTAGAAACACGTTCCACCTCCGTCCCGTTAATGTGGATGGGGGTGTGCGTGCCGCCCCTGGACTTCCTGAAGTCTACAATGAGCTCCTTGGTCTTCTTGGAGTTAAGGGCCAGGTTGTTGTCAGCGCACCATGCTGCTAAGTGCTGGACCTCCTCCCTGTAGGCCGACTCATCGTTGTTGCTGATGAGGCCAATCACCGTTGTATCATCTGCATACTTGATGATGGTGTTAGTACCATGTACAGGTGTGCAGTCATAGGTGAAGAGGGAGTAGAGGAGGGGGCTCAGCACACAGCCCTGTGGAACGCCGGTGTTCAGGGTGAGGGTTGAAGAGGTGTGTTTGTCTAACCTAACAGACTGGGGTCTGTTGGTTAGAAAGTCCAGTATCCAGTTGCAGAGGGAGGGGTCGATGCCCAGGTTACCGAGTTTGGTGATCAGTTTTGATGGTATAATGGTGTTGAATGCTGAGCTGTAATCGATGAACAGCATTCTTACGTAAGTGTCTCTGTTGTCGAGGTGGGAGAGGGCGGAGTGAAGTGCCGTTGAGATGGCATCCTCCGTACTCCTGTTCTTGCGGTAGGCAAACTGATAGGGATCCAGTGTGGGGGGTAGGCAGCTTTTGAGGTGTGCCAGGACCAGCCTCTCGAAGCACTTGGTGATGATGGGGGTAAGTGCAACTGGGCGGAAGTCGTTGAGGCTTGCCGCAGTGGAGTGTTTTGGCACTGGCACGATGGAGGTGGTTTTAAGGCACGTGGGGACAACTGCTTGGGCAAGTGACAGGTTGAAGATGTCAGTCCAGACGTCTGTCAGCTGCACAGCACAGGCCCTGAGCACGCGCCCGGGGATGCCGTCAGGGCCAGCAGCTTTACGTGCATTAGTCCTACTCAGTGCCACGAATACGTCGTAGGGGGTGAGTGTGAGGGGTTGGTGATCGGCAGGTAGCACAGCCTTGATGGCTGTCTCTAGATTGTCCCTGTCGAAGCGGCCATAGAAGTGGTTAAGCTCCTCAAGGAAGGAGGCCTCGCTGGATGTGGGGGTGGTGTTGGAGGGTCTGTAGTCCGTGATGGCCTGGATGCCTTGCCACATGCGTCGGGGGTCGGAGTTGTTGTTGAAGTGCTCCTCAATCCTGAGCTTATGGCAGTGCTTGGCCTTCTTGATGCCCCTCTTCAGGTTAGCCCTGGCTGAACTGTAGGCTCGAGCATCGCCTGACCTGAAAGCGGTGTCCCGTGCTTTCAGCAGTAGCCTGACCTCGCTGTTCATCCATGGCTTCTGATTCGGGAATATGGTCACCTGTTTGAGGGAGGTGACACTATTGATGGTGGAGTTTATAAAGTCCAGAACAGAGGATGTGTAGGAATCAATGTCCGTGTGGGAGTCAAGGGTGGCCTGCGCTGCAAACGCCTTCCAGTCAGTGTTTCCAAAACACTGCTGAAGTGTGAAGTCCGCTTCCTCTGACCAGACTTTAACTGTCCTCACAGTTGGTTTAACCCGTCTGATGAGTGGGGAGTACTTAGGGAGCAGGAACAATGAGATGTGATCAGACTGACCAAGGTGGGGGAGGGGGATGGCTTTGTAAGCTTCAGCCATGTTGGTGTAGACTTTGTCCAGTGTCTTGTCTACTCTAGTGGGGAAGGAGACATGTTGGTGGAATTTGGGGAGTACAGTCTTCAGGTTAGAGTGATTGAAGTCACCCGCAACAATGAAGGCTGCCTCGGGGTTGTGCGTCTGTTGATTGCTAATGGCAGTATGCAGCTCTTTCATTGCAAGCTTGGCATTAGCATCAGGAGGGATATAGGCTGCAGTCACAACAGTGGAGGTGAACTCTCTGGGCAGATAGAACGGTCTGCATCTAACCAAGAGGAACTCAAGGTTAGCTGAGCAGTGACTCTCGATGATGGTGGAGTCCGTGCACCATGCTTTATTTACATAAATGCACAGACCCCCACCTCTGGTCTTACCGGAGTCTGATGTCCTGTCCGCTCGGAGTAAATGACGCCCCGATAGCTGGATGGCGCTGTCAGGAACGTCAGTGTTGAGCCAAGTTTCCGTGAAGATCAGGATGTTGCAGTCCTTGATCCAGCTGTGGGAGGTGATCCTTAGCCGGAGTTCGTCCATTTTGTTTGCCAGTGAGCGCACGTTGGCGAGGAAAAGACTAGGAATCGCTACCCTGTGTGGGGCTAGCTCTAACCTGGCCTTTAACCCACCTCTGCGTCCCCGGCGGTGTTTTCGTACGCGTCGCCGTCTGTTGGTGCTTCTGGTCGGCCGAGCTGGCTTGGTGCGCGCTGGTGTTCTGCCGCTCCGTTGCTCCGCGTCTGCGTCTCCGTGACTCCGCAGGCGTTCTTCAGCCCCACGGCTCTGCTGATGGTCTCCAGCCCCAGGGCTTACCTGGCGTTCTCCAGCCCAGCGGGTCGGGTGGCGGTCTCCAGCTCCGCGGTGTTCTCCAGCTCCACGGGTCGGGTGGTGTTCTCCAGCTGCGAGGGTCAGGTGAGCTCCACGGGTCGGGTAGCGTTCTCCAGCTCCACGGGTCGGGTGGCGTTCTCCAGCTCCACGGGTCGGGTAGCGTTCTCCAGCTCCACGGGTCTGGTGGCGTTCTCCAGCTCCACGGGTCGGGTAGCGTTCTCCAGCTCCACGGGTCGGGTGGCGTTCTCCAGCTCCACGGGTCGGGTGGCGTTCTCCAGCTCCACGGGTCGGGTGGCGTTCTCCAGCTCCACGGGTCGGGTAGCGTTCTCCAGCTCCACGGGTCGGGTGGCGTTCTCCAGCTCCACGGGTCGGGTGGCGTTCTCCAGCTCCACGGGTCGGGTGGCGTTCTCCAGCTCCACGGGTCGGGTGGCGTTCTCCAGCTCCACGGGTCGGGTGGCGTTCTCCAGCTCCACGGGTCGGGTAGCGTTCTCCAGCTCCACGGGTCGGGTGGCGTTCTCCAGCTCCACGGGTCGGGTGGCGTTCTCCAGCTCCGGGGCTCGCCTGGCGTTCTCCAGCTCCACGGGACGGTTGGGCTCCGCGGGTCGGGTGAGGGCCGAGGGTCGGGTGAGGGCCGCGGGTCGGGTGAGGGCAGGAAACATCAGGAGGTAAGAAGATTTTATTTGTTTTTTCTTTATTAGACTTGAGGATAATTTCAGCTGTGTTTCATATCTTTGTGGCTGGAAAATGACAGTTGGATTATGACATTGAAAAATCATCTAAAATGATCAATGTTAGTTTACACCACTGCAATCAGATTAGATAATTTGGTGCCTGCCTTTTGATCAGAAGATTGCTTGTAAATGCTGAGTATCAGTAAAAAATAGATATAGAATTGTAACGATCTTTAAAACAAAGTGCGATTAAGTAACACAAAATAATTAGATATTGGAATCGAAATTTCTTTTAAAAAAAATAATATTCGTGAATATGATTGTTAATTGAAAAATGTACATTGTCTAAAACTGTTTGCCTGATTTAGTTTTTAAGATAAAGAAAAGCTTTACATTTGAAAAGTACAATTTAACCAGAAGACTCTTCTTAAATATTCCTCTATTATTATTTTTAATGTTACACCATATTTCTCAACCTGCTTCATGCATATTGTCTGTTTTCAGTTCAGCCAGCACCAACTGGGCAGGATACAAAGAAAAACAAGGCAGCTTTGAAAATGATCCATTATCACTCAGATTGGGTGAAGTAGGTGAGCACAGCTATTTTAGTAACTGTCACTGAGAAAGGTTTACGTTTGATTATTTTGTAAAATGTTAAAAGTAACTTAGTTATGTGCAGGAGGCAAGAAATAAAGATCATAGTTTGGAAATCAAAATAAAACAAAATGCGGATGCTGGAAATCTGAAATAAAAACAGAAAATGCTGGAAACCCTCAGCAGATTAGGCAACATCTATGAAACCAGAAGCAGTTAAAGTTTCCGATTGAAGATCCTTCAGCAGATCATTTAGAAACATAAAAAATAGGTGCAGGAGTAGGCCTTGCAACCCTTTGAGCCAGCACCGCCATTCAATATGATCATGATATAATCGACTCATTCTTTCATCATACGTCAGTCGCGCCATCCCGGGAATTAACCTGGTGAGCCTATGCTGCACTCCCTCAATAGCAATAACTTCCTTCCTCAAATTTGGAGACCAAAATTGCACACAATACTCCAGATGTGATCTCACCAGGGCCCTGTACAACTGCAGTAGGACCTCATTGCTCCTAAACTCAAATCTTCTCGCAATGAAGGCCAACATGCCTTTTTTTTACTGCCTGCTATACCTGCATGCTTACTTTCAGTGATTGATGTACAAGCATACCCTGGTCTTATTGCACGTCCCCTTCTCCTAATCTGACAACATTCAGATAATAATCTGCCTTCCTGTTCTTGCCACAAAAGTGGATAACCTCATATATATCCACATTATACTGCATCTGCCATGCTTTTACCCACTCGCCCAACCTGTCCAAGTCACCTTGCAGCCTCTTAGCATCCTCCTCGCAGCTCACACTGCCACCCAGCTTTGTGTCATCCGCAAACTTAGAGATATTATATTTAATTCCTTTGTCTAAATCGTTAATATATATTATAAACAACTGGGGTCCCAGCAACGAGCCTTACGGCACCCCACTAGTCACTGCCTGCCATTCTGAAAAGGACCCGTTAATTCCTACTCTTTGCTTCCTTTCTGCCAACCAGTTCTCTATCCACGTCAATACCCTACCCCCAATACCATGTGCTCTAATTTTGCACACTAATCTCTTGTGTGGGACCTTGTCAAAGGCTTTTTGAAAGTCCAGATACACCACATCCACTGGCTCTCCCTCATCCATTCTACTTGTTACATCCTAAAAAAATTCCAAAAGATTAGTCAAGCATGATTTCCCCTTCAGAGTGAGCAACACCGGAAATTGGAGGAACAGCACCTCATATTCCGCTTGGGTAGCTGCATCCTGGTGGCATGAACATTGAATTCTCACAATTTTGTTAGCCCTTGCTGTCTCCTCCCCTTCCTACCTCTCCCTCAGCCGTTGGGCTCCTCCTCCTTTTTCCTTTCTTCTCCCCGCCTCCCCCCACCCCCCATCAGTCTGAAGAAGGGTTTCGGCCCGAAACGTTGCCTATTTCCTTCGCTCCATAGATGCTGCTGCACCCGCTGAGTTTTGGGCCGAGTTTCTCCAGCAGTTTTGTGTACCTTTGATTTTCCAGCATCTGCAGTTCCTTCTTAAACACCAAAATTGCGTCGGCGTGCAGACAATAAATAGGATCCAAGAAGCTCCAGTATGATTTGGAAAAAATTAATACATGGCAGATAAAGTATTATGAAATTATCCACAATAATTTGACAATGGCTGGATGCAGATTATTATCTGTATATGAATAGATTGGAATAATGATGTTCAATGGTACCTGTGTGTCCTTGCACATCAGTTGATGAATGCAAGCATGCAATTTTAGCATGCAGTTAAGAAGACAAACAGTATTTTGCCATTCATGTCAAAGGTCCATGTAAAGGAAAAGAGATAACTTTCTGTGATTATGCAGAGCCTTGGAGACCTAATTTTGATTAAATTGTTGATTATTTTTGTCTAGTTATCTAAAGAAAGATGTTTTTGTTGTGAAGGAAATGTATTGAAGGTGCAACATACTGATCTCTGGGATAGCAGGCCTGACATTTGCAGTAAGATCAGGTTATTTGCAGTAAGATCAGGGGGACAGGTGGAGTAGTTAGTTACCTAAAGTTGGAGAATCTTTCTCTGACTTGTAGTCACTTGATTTTGCTGGGCAGTTGAATGTTCTAGAGATTTTGATTTCTGCTCCATGTATTAAGGGTGATGTTTTCTCAAAATTCCACTTCACTTTCACCTCTGTTTTTGTCTATTTCAATCCCATTAACTACTTTTGATTTCCATACATTTCTTTCCAATTATAGTAATTCAAATTAAATGTTATTTATGATTGTTCTATTGATTTACTATTTTGCCATTCTTATGCAGGCAATCCATTTTGTATCATCTGCAAATTTGTTCAATTTACCTGGAATTCTGGATACAAATAGTATGTAAACTAGAATTGTTGTTATTAACTTGTCACTATTACCACAACCTTTTAGGTCGACCCATGTGGAGGGAATCTTGCGCCAAATCAACATCAGGGAATATCAATACAAGGTGAGAAAGCTTTTTTTTTCAGTAAGTAAAATGTTGCAGTCAATGGACAGTCATTTTTAAATGTGATCAAGACTGGCAAAGTTTGATAATAGATTTTTAAGTTACTGTCCAAATCCACCTGGAGAGTGGTGCCCGAATGTTTACTGGAGCTAAAGTGAATGATTTGGAATGGTTTAAATTATTTTATCTTGTTAACAGTAAAGCAATCCACAAATTTCAGGCAGTATAAAAAAAATGATTTTGTTTTTCGTTAACATTGTTTAATTCCTCTGTGTAAGCAATGATTCCACTATTCATGCAGATGGTACATTCCAGATCATCCAGACATTGGTGAAATTGACAAATGAAGCGCTTGATATAATTTGGCAGATTTTAAAACGTAACACTTTACATCCAACGTGGTTCATTTGTGAAATATCTTTAAGACAAGATGATGAGAAACATTTGAAAGTGCAAAATGTTAAAGATCAGAAGAAAGGAAAGTATGATTAAATCTGCCATTATAGAAAAGAGAATGACAAGATTGGGTGCCATAATGGTCCACAATTTGAGATTTGTAATAGAAAAAATCACATGTGGTTGAAGTGCACGTTGTCAGATTTTAATAAAGGCCATATTTTTATATATTTTGGTTTCACCATGTAGAAATTACAGCAGTGTTTATACATAGACCCCCCCCCCCCATTTCAGGGCACCATAATGTTTGGGACACAGCAATGTCATGTAAATGAAAGTAGTCCTGTTTAGTATTTTGTTGCATGTCCTTTGCATGCAATGACTGCTTGAAGTCTGCGATTCTTGGACATCACCAGTTGTTGGGTATCTTCTCTGGTGATGCTCTCCCAGGCCTGTATTGTAGCCATCTTTAGCTTATGCTTCTTTTGGGGGCTAGTCCCCTTCAGTTTTCTCTTCAGCATATAAAAGGCATGCTCAATTGGGTTCAGATCAGGTGATTGACTTGGCGACTCAAGAATGACCCAAAGCATTTTTTAGCTTTGAAAAACTCCTTTGGTGCTTTCACAGTATGTTTGGGATCGTTGTCTTGCTGTAGAATGAACCGCCTGCCAACCAATGAATTTTGGGGCATTTGTTTGAACTTGAGCAGATAGGATGTGTCTATACACTTCAGAATTAATTCTGCTACTACCATCAGCAGTTGTATCATCAATGAAGATAAGTGAGCCAGTACCTTCAGCAGCCATACATGCCCTGGCCATAAAGTCTTCTGCGGACAGTGGTTATTGACAAATCAACACCTGACTCTTGAAGAGTGTTTCTGGTCTGTCTGACAGGTGTTTGGGGATTTTTCTTTATTATGGAGAGAATTCTTCTGTCATCAGCTCTGGAGGTCTTCCTTGGCCTGCCAGTCCCTTTGCGATTAGTAAGCTCACCAGTGCTCTCTTTCTTCTTAATGTTGTTCCAAACAGTTGATTTTGGTAAGCCGAAGGTTTGGCTGATGTCTTTGACAGTTTTATTTGTGTTTCTCAGTCTCATAATGGCTTCTTTGGCTTTCATTGGTACAATTTTGGTCCTCGTGTTGATAAACAGCAATAAAAATTTCCAAAGGTGATGGAAAGACTGGAGGAAAGACTAGGTGCTGAGAGCTCTCTTATACCTGCATTAAGGAGCCATTACAAACGCCTGTGAAGCCATGTGTCCCAAACATTATGGTGCCCTGAAATGGGGGGGACTATGTATAAACACAGCTGTAATTTCTACATGGTGAAACCAAAATGTATAAAAATGCCCTTTAATAAAATCTGACAATGTGCACTTTAACCACATGTGATTTTTTTTCTATTACAAATCTCAAATTGTAGAATACAGAGGCAAATAAATAAATAATGGGTCTTTGTTCCAAACATTGTTTAGGGTACTGTATCTGCCTGTGTATGTTCTTCTGGCAGCTTGTTCCATATAGCCATTGTGCAAAAGTGTGAAAACGAACACCTCCACATTTAGGGACATTTTCTACCCAGCTGTTAACAGGCAACTGAAATATCCTACCATAACTAGAGAGTAGTCCTGAACTACTAGCTACCTCTTTGGTGACCCTCGGGCTATCTATGATTGGACTTTACTGGCTTTTCCTCCCACTAAATGTTATTCCCTTATCATGTATCTATATACTGTAAATTACTTATTTGTAATTATGTATTGTAGTTCCGCTGACTGGATAGCACACAACAAAAATCTTTTAACTGTACCTTGGTACACATGACAATAAATACAATACAATACAATACCGTTTATTTGTCATTTGAACCTCACATGAGGTTCAAACAAAATTTGGTTTCTGCAGTCATACAAGAAAAGAACCAAGCCACACACCCAACACAATTCACACAAACATCCATCACAGTGAGTCTCCTCCTCACTGTGATGGAAGGCAAAGTCTTGTCTCTCCCCTGCTCTCCATTCCTCTCCCAAAGTCGAGGTCAAAGCCCCCGGCGGGCGCCAGCAAGTCCGCGGCCACCCAAAGCCACGCCGGGCGACGCAAGGCCCTGCCCCGGGTCTTGATGTTGGAGCCCCCGGCAGGCGCTAGCAAGTCCGCGGCAAATCAAAGCCGTGCCGGGCGATGTGAGGCCCTGCTCCAGGTCACTCTGAACCCCGCAATTCGAGCGGGAGAAGTCGCCGTTGCCGGTGCCCCGCAAAGCAGTCTCCCACCGGGGACCCGCGAGCTCCCGGTGTCACCATCCACTGGAGTCGGGTCGCAGCAGCGCACCACCGCAACTCTCCACGCTCCGAAGCTGGCCAGCTCCACGGAGGTAGGTCCGCAGCTCCGCAGCTCCACGGAGGTAGGTCCACAGCTCCACAGGCTCCGTGACTTGAGCCTCCAGGTCGTTCCGGTTGGAGGCCGCTCCACGGCGCTAGGCCCCAACGGCAACGGAGACCCGACAGGGAAAAGGTCGGGTCTCCATGCAGGGAAGAGATTTAAAAGTTTCCCCCACCCACCCCCCACATATACACATTTAAAAACCCACTACAAACTAAACCCTCAACAGGACAAAAAAATAAAAAATACACAGACAGACTGCAGAGGCCGCTGCGACGTCGGTCGCGCCGCCCACAACTAAACTGAACTGAACACTAAACGTTGATTGAAATATTTTCCCCTGAAGTCCTTTTTGAATTTTTCCCGTCATCTAAAACCCATTCACTTTAGTTTTGGACTCCCCTACCCTGGGAAAAGGACTGTGTCCATCATCTTATCTATGTCCTCATGATTTTATAGACATTTATAAAGTCACCCACAGCCTTCTTTGTTCCAGTCTCAGATTACCCATTCTACCCACACAACTCTCCAATCCCAGAAATGCAAGCAGTTTTCCCAGTGCAATCTCATGATTGTCCTGTACATCTCCAACGTGATGACACGACCCTTGTGCACAATGCCTCCAAACTCCATTGGTGTCTGGGTGAAGCTTGCATGTTCTTCTTATGAACGCGCGGGTTTCCCCAGGTGTCCGGAGTTTTTTTCCCCACATCCTAAAGACACCAGGTCGGTTGGTTAAATGAAAACCAATGTTGGAAATATTAATCAGCTGGTCAAGCCACATCTGTGGGAAGAGAAACAGAGTCGGGAGTTTCAAGTTCTCTTAGCCAGATATGACCGGACTTGCTGAGTGTTTCCAGCATTTTCCGCTTTTATTTTTGGTTCCCAGCATCTGTAGCTTTTCTTGTTCCATGGATTGGTAAGTTAAATGGTCACTACATGTTAGCCTTAATTTGTAGGTGGGGTGCAGTGTGGAGAGAAAATAATCATGGATTTAGTATAAATTGTTGACTGTTGGTTGGCGAGAACTTGGGCTACAGAGCCTAATTGTTGACAGCAATTGATCCTAGCGAGCTAATTGGAAGGAGGTAAATGGAGCATTTCACTCTTAGATTTGTCCAAGGTTATTTGGAAGTATGGTTGGAAGTAATGCTGGTATAGACTCAGAATTGTTACAGCACAGGAGACAGCTAACTATCAGCCCATCGAGTCTTGTGCGTTTATTTGTCATATGCCCTGGATATGAACAATTGAGTTTTTGCTTGTCGCAGCTTTACAGGCACATTAGAGACAACCACAAAAACAAAGGATCAGTTATTCTAAATAAACTAGGTCATGGTTGTGCAAAAACCAAAAGTACGTAAAAACTATAGTAGTTCGTGCTGGGTAGGGTTGTAGTTAGGATTATGCAGGGTAGTTAGTTTAAGATTGACAAGGTTCCTCATGGTTGGTTGGTTAAGAAGGTTCAATTGTTGGGTATTAATGGTGGAGTAGCAAGATTGATTCAACAGTGGCTGAATGGGAGATGCCAGAGAGTAATGGTGGATGGCTGTTTGTCAGGTTGGAGGCCAGTGACTAGTGGGGTGCCACAGGGATCTGTGTTGGGTCCACTGTTGTTTGTCGTGTACATCAATGATCTGGATGATGGTGTGGTAAATTGGATTAGTAAGTATGCAGATGATACTAAGATAGGTGGTGTTGTGGATAATGAAGTAGATTTTCAAAGTCTACAGAGAGATTTATGCCATTTGGAAGAGTGGGCTGAAAGATGGCAGATGGAGTTTAATGCTGATAAGTGTGAGGTGCTACATCTTGGCAGGACAAATCAAAATAGAACGTACATGGTAAATGGTAGTGAATTGAGGAATGCAGTTGAACAGAGGGATCTAGGAATAACTGTGCACAGTTCCCTGAAGGTGGAATCTCATGTCGATAGGGTGGTAAAGAAAGCTTTTGGTGTGCTGACCTTTATAAATCAGAGCATTGAGTATAGAAGTTGGGATGTAATGTTAAAATTGTACAAGGCATTGGTGAGGCCAATTCTGGAGTATGGTGTACAATTTTGGTCGCCTAATTATAGGAAGGATGTCAACAAAATAGAGAGAGTACAGAGGAGATTTACTAGAATGTTGCCTGGGTTTCAGCAACTAAGTTACAGAGAAAGGTTGAACAAGTTAGGTCTTTATTCTTTGGAGCACAGAAGGTTAAGGGGGGACTTGATAGAGGTCTTTAAAATTATGAGAGGGATAGACAGAGTTGACGTGGATAAGCTTTTCCCACTGAGAGTAGGGAAGATTTAAACACGAGGACATGACTTGAGAATTAAGGGACAGAAGTTTAGGGGTAACATGAGGGGGAACTTCTTTACTCAGAGAGTGGTAGCTGTGTGGAATGAGCTTCCAGTGGAGGTGGTGGAGGCAGGTTCGATTTTATCATTTAAAAATAAATTGGATAGTTATATGGACGGGAAAGGAATGGAGGGTTATCGTCTGAGTGCAGGTAGATGGGACTAGGGGAGAATAAGTGTTCGGCATGGACTAGAAGGGCCGAGATGGCCTGATTCCGTGCTGTAATTGTTATATGTTAAATGTTATATATGTTAATGGGAAGACGTTGTACCACCTTTCAGATGGGATTTATGGTGGCATAATGTTTCAAAGTATCAGAGCATGAATGGCTCCATTCATCAGTAGATTTTAAAAGTAAGATGGTTTAGTGAGGTCAGATTGTATGTAGTTGAAACAGCAAATGACATTTTAGAAATATGAAAGTTGAAGCGGGGCAGGATAGTGGGAACCGGAGTAGTAGGTCAGCAATTGGAAGGAGTGATGGGAAGGTAGAGGTTATAGGACCAGTAAGGTCAGGCAGCATCTCTGAAGAACATGGAGAGGTCACTTTTTGGGTCGGGACCCTTCCGAGAATAGTGCCAACCTGAAGCTATCTATGTTCTCCAGAGATGCTGCCTGACCCGGTGAGTTATTCCAGCACTTTGTACTTTTTTTTTGTAAAGCAGCTTCTGCAGTTGCTTGTGTCTACAGTCCCAAAGGAAGGACAGGCAGGGAGAGGTGAAGGAATATGGTGAAGCTGGAGTGTTTATTTCAATGCAAGGAGTATTCTGGGGAAAGATGATGAACTTGAAGTCTAGATCGGTGTTTAGGCCTAGGAAGTTGTGGCCGCTGCGGAAACATGGTTGCAAGAGGGACACGACTGACAGATCAATGATACAGGATTTTGATATTTCAGACGTGATGGAGAGAGACGGAAAATAGGTGGAATAGTTGTTCTACTAATGAGAGAGAATGTCAGGGTAACAGTCGGAGAGGATGTACTGGAGGGTTCGTCCGCTAGTAGAGCTCAAAAATGAGGAAGGTATAAGCACTTTAATGGGATTGTACTTAAGGTCTCCCCATAGCCAGCAAGAGATAGAGGAACAAATACGTAGACAGATTACTGAAAGATGCCAAAGGAACAAGCTTGTTTAAGTGGGTGACTAACTTCCCCAAAATTGACAGGGACTTACTCTGTACCAAAGGTTTAGACAGGTCAAAATGTATTAGGTGCAAGTCCACATCTGACATGTGGGAATCGTTTTAAAAGTCAGTAAATCAAAGTTCGGGGCTGACACGTTTCAGTAAAGAGGAGTGGTCAATGATGGCAAAGTAAAGGAACCTTGGATGATCAAAAAGATTTAAAATTAAGGTTTTAAACAACAAGAAAAAGGAAGTGTATGTAAGGGTTATGAAATCAGACAGGGCCTCCGAGGAATATGAAGCAACGGAGAATGAAATTGAGCGGATGATTAGACGGGCCAAAAGGGCCCACAAACTGGCTTTGGCGAGTCAGATTAAAGAAAATCACAAGGCATTTTTATATCTACGTTAAAAACAAGAAAGCAAACAGGGAGAAGGAAGGACCGCTCGAGGATAAACAAGAGAATTTGTGCATGGTGGCGGGATATAGAAACATAGAAAATAGGTGCAGGAGGAGGCCATTCGGCCCTTCGAGCCTGCACCGCCATTCAATATGATCATGGCTGATCATCCATGATGAAGTACATCCATGATATGTAGGTGAAATACTAAATGAGTGCTTTGTATTTGTTTTAACCAAGGAGAAGGACATGGAAGATAGTGTGATCATTCTGGAGAACACAAATATGCAAGGGCAGATTAAAATTAAGAAGGAGGAGATCTTGAAGATTATTAAGGTGGATAAATCCCAGGGGTTGATTTGGCACAGACATTGTGGGTCTATGGGGCTGTTCAGTTTAGTTTAGAGATACAGCAGGGAAACGGGCCATTCGGTCCAGAGTCTGCACCAACGAGCGATCCCTGCATATTAACACTACCCTACACACACTAGGGACAATTTTACATTTTATACCAAGATAATTAACCTACGGACGTCTTTGGAGTATGGGGGAAACCAAAGATCTCGGAGAAAACACACGCAGGTTATGAGGAGAACGTACAAACTCTGTACAGGCAGCACCTGTAGTCGGGATCGAACCCGGGTCTCTGGTGCTGTAGGGCAGCAGCTCTACCACTACGCCACTGTGCCGCCCAACAGGATGATCCTGTGTTGTACTGTTATGTTCTGTGATGTTAAAATCAGAACTACCAGATACTTCTGTTGATCCAGCAGGCAGATCTACATTGATCAACATTCAGAAATCTTGGAGAACACTGGAGGAAAGACTGCTCTGACAATTAAAGCACTTATAGAGGTATGGGTTGGGTTGTAGATGTTTTATAGATGCAGAACTACAGTGCACTTGAAGAATCGTCTTTCAATTTTTTTAATACATGTTTGTGTGAGAATGTTTACATCTATATTGCTTATTTTGCTCTGTTTGTACTGTCTTGTGTTGTGTTTGTTTTACACAAGATCAAAGCTAGATCAGCCTTGCATGTTCTTCTGCCTAACTATACCAGGTTACAAAACAAAGTTGGTCAGTATTTGATTTGAATTTGAATTTGATTCCTTTATTGTCATTCAGACCTTTCGGTCTGAACAAAATTTCGTTGCCTGCAGTCATACACAATAATAATAAATAACAAAACATACAATAAACACAAATTAACATCCACCACAGTGAATTCACCAAGCACCTCCTCACTGTGATGGAGGCAAAAGTCTTAGTCTCTGTCTCTTCCCTCCTTGTTCTCCCTCTGCGCTGAGGCGATCCAGGCCGAAGATGCCGCCCTCCAGTCCAGCGGACCTCCGTGGTGATGTCGCCGTTGCCGAAAGCCGGAACGCCGTCTCTGCTCCGAGTCGGTCCACCACAGCCTCAGCTCCGAGTCGGGCCGCTGCCGAAAGCTGGAACGCCGCCTCAGCGAGTCGGGCCACCGCTGCCTCAGCTCCAAGCCCCACTGCCTCAGCTCCGAGTCCCGCTGCCTCAGCTCCGAGTCCCGCTGCCTCAGCTCCGAGTCCCACTGCCTCAGCTCCGAGTCCCGCTGCCTCAGCGAGTCGAGCCACCGCTGCCTCAGCTCCGAGTCCCGCTGCCTCAGCGGGATAATGCATCCCTACCCGACAAGCTCAATATATTCTACCTCTTTTGAACAGAAGATCAGTGAAATAACATCACCTACTCCAACGTCCTCTGGGGCATCTGTAGCCACGTACCCTGTTGCAGATGACAGATCAGCCATCCTGAGAGTGAACCTTCGGAAGGCCACTTGACATTTGAGTCCCAGATGTGTCCTTACAAACTGTGTGGACCAGCTAACAGGAGCATTCCCAGACGTAGACAGGAAGGGTTTAGAGGGCTCTTGGGGAAAAATACAGGCAAATGAGACTAGCCCTGTATGCTAACTTATTCACTTGGATAAGGTGGGCTGAAGGGCCTGTTTCCGTGCTGGATAACTCGATGATTCTATGACATCTTTAACCAATTTGTGGTTCCTCCCTGGCTTAAGAAGGCCACTATAATCCTGATGCCAAATATAATGAGGTAGCATTTCTTGATTTATACAGTCTATGGCTCTGACATCCATCATCAGGAAGTACTTCAAGAGGCTGGTCACATTGCGCATTAACTCCACTTTCCCAAATAATCTAGCTCTATTACAATTCACATGCTGCCACGATAAGTACACAGCAGATGCCATCTACCTGGGCCTGCACTCATCACTGCAACATGTGATTAACACAGACACCTACATCATATTCCTCTTTGTAGACGATAACACTGCCTTCAACCTGTTCTGCAACTGGATCTTTGACTTCCTGACCCATAGACTGCAATCAGCAAGAATAGGAGACAAAAAATCCTTCAAGGCTGCATCTCCATTCATTCACAACGGTATGGCTATTTGCAAGTTTGAAGATGCCACCATCATAGTAGGCTGTATCTCGAACAATGATGAGATGGAAGGCAGAAAGGAGATAGACAACTTAGTAGCTTGTTGCCAAGATGACAACCTCTCCCTCAGCAAATCAAAGGAGCTGATCATCTGTGACAATCTGTGACAGTGATGCTGAAGTGAAGATGGTTGAGAGCTTCGAAGTATAAATATCACCAACAATTTGTCCTGGTCCAACCACTTCAATGATACGGCCAAGAAAGTCCACCAAAGCCTCTACTTCCTCAAAGGATTGAGGCAATTTGGCATGTTCTCAGTGACTTACCAGTTTCTCCAGAAAGCATTCTATTAGGATGCAGCACAGTTTGGTATGGCAACCCACCTGCCCAAGACACAAGAGACATCAGAGTTGTGAACGCAGACCAATCTTCCACCCCACCCCCCTTTTCATCTGCACTTTTCTGTAGCTGATACTGTATATTCTGCAAACTTTATTTGCACTACCTGTTGTACTTGTGTGTGGCACATTACACTCGTATGGTATGATCAGCCTGGATAGCATGCAAAACAAGATCCTCGTTTTACTACTGTATCAGTGTGACAGTAATAAACCAGTATCCGATTAATAAATTAATGGGAAGTGTTATTTTTGTGATATTTTGAGATTTCTGTCGAATCTGATTAGTAATTCAACGAGATACTAAAACAGATGAATTAAAAGCCTGTATTTAAAAACGGCATGTATTTATGTATTTGGGTAAATGTTAAGTGATTATTCTTAGAAAATAATATGTAGGTGCATTTGACAGGTAATTCATCTGAGAGAGTGCTTTGAATTTACTCCAGTTTGGAAATCATGAAATTAAACATGAAGACTTAATTTGAATGATTTTGATGAAGACTTTGGCTAAATTATTACATCACTTCATGACCTGATGCAAGCTGTTTTCAAAGAAATGTTAATCAACGCTATTTGACTGACCATTAGTTAGATGAAAGGGACATGATAGCTTCAACAAAATGACACTGTGCAGATCATTGATAGAATATAAATCATAGAACAATATAGCCCCTTCAGCCCAGGATGTTTGTGCCAAACATGATGACAAATTATACTATATCATATCCATTCCCTGCGCATTTATGTGCCCATCTCAAAGTCTCTTAAATGCCGCTATCATCTACTTCCGCAAGCACCTCTGACAGTGCGTTCCAGTGGGGTGGCACACCTGCGCAGCTATAGCATTGCTGTCTTACAGCGCCAGATACCTGCGTTTGATCATGACTACAGATACTGTGTGTACGGAGTTTGGAAATTCTCCCTACGTGCAAATGGGGGGCCTTTCCCCGGGTGCTCTGGTTTCCTCCCACATTCCCAACCCATCCCTACTCCTGTATTGGACATCCAGATCAATGAAGGAGGGCATTTGACTTGCATCCACATTATCTGCCCGTATTACCATCTTCATGGATCTATAGACTTTTACTCCAAGCTCCCAGTGATCCTCGATACCCCCTGAGACTCACGATATACGTCCTAGCCTCATTAGTCCCAAAATGCATCACCTCCCATTTCCAAGGATCAAGCTTCATTTCCCCGCCCATTTCACCAACATAGAGATGACTCTACACATCCTAAGACTACCTTCCATATTATCATTACCTCTACCATTCTTTGTGTCATCTACAAACTTTTGTCATACTTAAGTTAGGATACTGAGGCCACTGTACTAAAATGTACAAAGCTGAAATAAAACAAGAAAATGCAGGAAACTCTCGACAGGTCACGCAGCATCTGTGGAAAGGGAAACAGAATTGATATTTCTGGTGGAAGATCCTTTTTTGGACTTTAAAACTATATCTCTTTCCACAGGTGCAGTCTAATGTGGCTCAGTGTTTGCTGCACATTCTGTTTCAGATTTCCAGCATCTGCATTTTGTTCGTTTTTGCTGTACCAAGAAGCTGCTGCTTGCTACGTGATGAAACCCAAGGATCTTCATCTGTAGTATTTGCATCCTTTTTTCCTTTCTTCCAGAAACAGCATATAGATCAAGACCTATCGCAGGAAGTGGCAGTTCGATTGTACCTGGATGAGGGAGATGCCACAGCAGCTGTTGATCTGACAACCCCTCAAACCCTGAAGGAAAATCTAAGCGTCTTAAAAAAAGACCAGGGAGGCAATCTGCCCCAATTTACTGAGGTACGTTTATACAGGTTTCATCTTGGGGCTCTGAAGTGCAACCTGAACTGCCACTCTGCTAATTCAAGTGTCCAAGATAGTTGTGAAATCGGGAATGGGAAAGTAACAATAAATTACATTACCTACCGCTTTGCACATTCATTAAGGCCTTGAGGGGGAAGACTGTACAAAACTAATAGACTAAAATAATGACAATAAGATCATAGGTGATAGGAGTAGAATTAGGCCATTCGGCCCATCAAGTCTATTCTGCCATTCAATCATGGCTGATCTATCCCTCCCTCCTAACCCCTATTCTCCTGCCTTATCCCCATAACCTCTGATACCCATACAAACAAGAATCTAAGGTAGACAAAAATGCTGGAGAAACTCAGCGGGTGAGGCAGCATCTATGGAACGAAGGAAATAGGCAACATTTCGGGTCGAAATCCGTCTTCTGAGAGGGTGGGGGGGAAGAAGAAGAAAGGAAGAGGTGGAGCCAGTGGGCTGAGGGAGAGCTGAGAAGGGGAGGAGAAAGTAGGGACTACCTGAAATTAGAGAAGTCAATGTTCATACCACTGGGGTGCAAACTGCCCAAGCGAAATATGAGGTGCTGCTCCTCCAATTTACGGTGGTCCTCACTTTGGCCATGGAGGAGGCCCAGGACAGAAAGGTCAGATTCGGAATGGGAGGGGGAGTTGAAGTGCTGAGCCACCGGGAGATCAGGTTGGTTGAAAAACCTGAGTGTGACCAACAAAAAACCTGAGATCTACAAAACCATAGATTGTTACTTAATAATTTTTCTTTGCAGCACTAAGGGCAAAAATTCCAAAGATTTAGAACTCACTGGGTGAAGAAATATCTTCTTGCCTCTGTCCTGAATGGACCACTATCGGTTTTGCGACTGTGACCACTGGCTCCAGACTTCAGGAGAACTATTTTTCCTGTCACACCTTGTAAGAATTTTCTATGCTACAATCAGATCACCTCTCACTCTTCTAAGCTTAAGCAAATAAGGGCCCAGTCTGCCTAATCTTTCTCTCCTTGTATGACAAACCTGCCATACCAGGAAATCTTTCTTCAGTAGGAAGACCAGACCTGTACACAAGATTTAGTCTCGTCAGGATCCTCAGATTTGAAGCAATAAATCTTCAATCCTTGTCTCTTCCCTCAAATAGAAGTGAGGAAATGCTGTGTTTCGCAGAGACATGGCTCACCCCCAGCTCCCCAGAATCTACTCTCCAGCCCAAAGGTTTTGCCACTCATTGCATGGACCAAACAGACACACGAAAGGGAAAGACAGGTGTCTTGTGGTGCTCAGACATAGCAGTCCTGTCCAACTCCTGCACTCCGCACCTGGAACACCTGGCAGTGAAATGCTGTCCCTTCTACCTCCTGAGAGGATTCACAGCTCCACCATCTTGACCGCGGCCTCATCCCACCCCAGGCAGATGTTCATGTAGTACTGGAGGAGCTCTACGCCATGTCCAACAAACACCAGAAGGAGTACTCTAACGCTTTCCTACCACAACTGAGGACTTCAACAAGGCCAGTTTGAAGAAGTCACTTCCAAACCACCACCAGCACGTGTCCAGCAGCACCAGAGGATAATACACCAATGACCACTCCGATTCCACCATTAATGATGCCTGTCACTCCATCCCTCACTTTGGGAAATCTGATTAACTGACTGTGCTCCTTCCCCCTGCATATAGGCAGCGATTGAAGAACACAGCCCCAATGTGAGGACTGCGCAGAGCTGGTGAGGTGAGCCACAGGATTGGAGTCGGTAGACTGGGCAATGTTGAAGGACTCGGCAATGGGCCTGAACAAATACGCCACGATTGATGCTGATTTCATAAAATGTGTGGGGAGTATATACCCGCCAAGATCATCCGAGTGTTTTCCAACCAGATTATAGCACTTATCAACTCCTGCCTTAGCAAGAACCTGGACCCACTACAGTTTGCCTACCACCACAATAAATCCACAGGGAAGTGATCTTGCTGGCTCTTCACTGTGCACTGGACCATTTGGACAATAAAAACACATGTCAGGCTGTTGTTCATTAACTACAGCTCAGCGTTCAACACCATAATCTCATCTACACTTGTTACCATACTCAAGGAATTGGGTCGCTGCACATCACTTTGCAATTGGATCCTTGACTTCTTCATCAACAGACCACAATCGGTACAAATTAGCAACAACACTTCCTCCTCTAACCATCAGCTCGGGCACCTCAAAGATGTCCCCGGCTCTACATGATCTTCACCACATGACAACTCCAAGGATAATGCAAGGAGTTAAACCAACTAGAATACTTTGTCCTTTTTGATCTCACAACTTCTTGAATCCATCAACAGAGACCCTCCTCAAATTTGTCTGTGCTCAAAAATTTGTTGAAATTCTCCATATGCTCTTAATTATATGCAAATTGTGATTCTATCTAATTGGTCTCGGATGCTAATTGAGCAAGATTGTGTCATCTTTTCAGCCCTCATCTCAATCGTCCTTCCTGAAATATTATACGCAATCATCAGTAGTCTCCACTGAGCAAAGTAATCTACAGGACAAACATGAAATTGTACGGACAATGTCACTTCAACACCAGAACCAATTTCTGTCATGATACTTGCATATGAATGCAGTTCTAGACCAATCTCAAGGTTTCACGGTCAAGGTTAGGTTATTATCACATGTACTAGTTAAGGTACAGTGAAATTTGAGTTACCATACAGCCATACTAAGTGAAAAGCAACAAACCACACAACCACATAAAAGTTAACATAAACATCCATCACAATGGATTCCACATTCCTCACTGTGATGGAAGGCAATAAAGCTCTTCAAGACGTTATTCTTATCCATTGATTTGTAGAAAAGATAGAGCCTTGCACTAAACAGGCATAAAACAAAGTCCTCTACTGATCTACCGCTTGAGGAACTGGCGCAGTTTAACATATTTGACGTTTTCTTGCTGTTAGTTCATACATAACGACGTTATGTCACGCACCACACATTTCATCCAGGGCTGGCATAAACTGGAGTTTATACATGCAACCGATAACACTCATTGAAGCACATTGTATTGAGATAACAATGAGATGTCAATTATAGGGTCTATGCTATGACATTGGTGTTTTTGTACAGAACATCAACCAATCTATACTTTCTGTGTTTGGGATAATGAAAATGCACCACTGCTGGTCGGTTAATCATTGTTCGCAGCTTTTCTTTACAATCATGTAAGCTGCATCTGTAATTTCTGCCCTCATGATTATCCTGAACCTTTCAGTATTGAGCTTATAGAAGGGTGATCACACACAGATTTCTGTGCTCCCTCCTTTGCCTATTCTCTCACATCCAAGGCAGTATTGGAATGTACCTTTTAGGATCAAATGTCTTTCCAGTGATCAACATATCAACAATGTGGTGGCAGTGCAGGTCTCATTTTAGTGCCTGATTTGGGTGTAGTCATGGTGCTGTTTATTATATTATAGTCAGAGAGCTATACAGTGTGAAAATAGGCCTTTTGGTCCATCTTGGTAATGCTGACCATGTTGGTATATTGGGCAAGTGCCATTAGCATTTGGCCCAGACCTCTTCAAATCCATATATCTGTCCAAATGTCTTTTAAAAGTCATAATTAAATGTTATAGTGAAATATAGCATGGAAATTATCCCTTTGGCCCTTCAAGTCCACACCAACAATCAGCATTTATGTTTATACTGATGCTACCTAATCCATTTGAAAGGGATACCATCAAATCTAGGGGCTTTAATTATCAAACTATGGGCAACTTACAGTGGACAGTTAAGCTATCTACTTGCAAGTTTTGAGATATAACCTTCACTTAATTTCACGCATTTAAATAGGGTTCTTGTTAAGCATCATTATTAAATGTGGCAGTCGATTAGCTTATATTAGCCTATGAAAGTTTCCATTTTTTAGAAAATGTAATCGTTTTCTTTTGGGAAAAATGCAGCTGCATGTGATCCTAGATATGTAAATGAGAATCCGGAGACCACAAGGTAAGTTATACAAACTGAAGTTATTGGTTTGGGTCCAGTTGGAATGAGTTACTGTGCTGCATGATTTATCCTCCAGACAGCTGCTGAGGGACCTGCCGGCTCTCAGTACTATCGCTGTCAATTTTGGTTTTCATTGCACTCGTGGAAATATTTGATCTTCCATTGCAGACAATGGTGGAGGAGGTGAGAAAGGCCCTTGACTATGGAGAGCTTGATGAAGTGGTCAGCACTGGCTTTAAACTCAAGATAACACGGAAAGATATCAGCACTCTCTGTAATTACAGCTGGCTCAATGATGAGGTACAAGGCCCTTTCACTCATGGTTGTATTGTTTTTAATATATTTTCTCACTAGCTTTCTAACCTCTGGCACCTCAGCCTGTGTTATTTTCCCCCATTTCCCAGTGGGGTGTGAGATATTGCTTGGAATGCAGGTTTCCTCGAAATCCACAGTAAATTCTAGAGCCCTGGAGAGTGTTGCAGAACAGAGAAATGTGGGAGTACTGATGCGTGGTTTCCTGAAAATGGCAATTCAGGTGGGTAGAGTGGTGAATAAGGCCTTTTGCCAGCTTGCCTTCATTGGGAAGGGTATTGAATGCAAAAGATAGAACATCCCGATGTAGCTGTACAAGTTGTTGGCGCGACCACAAGAGTATTGTGTGCTCTTCCGATCACCCACCTATAGGAAGGATGTCATTATGTTGGAAAGGATGCAAAAGAAATTCACTAAGACGTTACATGGGTTTGCGGGCATGAGTTATAAGGAAAGGTTAGATAGGTTGGGAATATTTTCTTAGAAGTGTAGGAGGGCGAGAGGGCGACCATATTGTGTGCAAGATTATGAGGGATATGGTTAAAGTGAACGCTCACATTATTTTTTTTCCAGGAGAGAGGATTCTAAAATTAGAGGGCATATGCTTGAAGGGAGAGATTTAAGAAAGACATCAGATGCAAGATTTTCACTCAGACGGTAGTCCATATCTGGAATGAACTGTCACAGGAATACGTTCATAAGACATAGGAGCAGAAATAGCCCGTTTGGCCCATCGAGCCTACTCTGCTGTTCAATCATGGTTAATCTATCTTTCCCTTGTAACCCCATTCTCCTCCCTCCCCCCCCCCCCCCCCCATAACCATTGACACCTATACTAATCAAGAACCTATCAATCTCTGCTTTAAAAATACCCAAAGCCTTGGCCTCCACTGGAAATGAATTCCACAGATTCACTATCCCCTGGCTAAAGAAATTCCTTTTCTCCTTTTGTCCGGGGCTGTGCCCTCTGGTTCTCTACTCTCCCACTAGTGGAAACATCCTCTCCACTTTCACTCTATCCACACCTTTCATTATCCGGTAAGGTTCAATGAGCTCCACGCTAATCTTTCTAAATTCCAGTGAGTGCAGGCCAGAGCCGTCAAATGCTTATCATACGTTAACCAATCATCCCGGGATCATTATTGTAAACCTCCTCTGAATCCTCTCCAGCGCCACCATATCCTTTCTCAGATATGGGTCCCAAAACTGCTCACAACACTCCAAACGCGGTCTGACCAGTACTCTATAAAGCCTCAGCATTACATACTTGCTTTTTATATTCTAGTCTTGAAATGAGTGCCTCTTGAAATGTATGCTTTCCTACTACTGATTCAACCTGCAAATTAACCTTTTGGGAATCCTGCACCCGGTCCCTCTAATTTCTGAAATCACTCCCCATTTAGAAAATAGTCTATGCTGTTATTTCTATGACCAAAGTGCATGACCATACACTTTGCCATGCTGTATTCTATCTGCCACTTATTTGCCCACTCTCCCAACCTGTCTCAAGTTCTTCTGCAGAGTCCCCGCTTTGCTCGCACTCCCTGCCTATGCACCTAGCTTTGCATCATCCTCAAACTTGGCCACAAAGCCATCAATTCCATCATCCAGATCAGTTATATACAATGTGAAAAGTAGCTAACCCAACATCGACCCCTGCGAAACGTCACCTGTCACTGGCAGCCAACCAGAAAAAGCCCCCCCATTATTCTCACTCTTTGCCTTCTGCCATTCAGCCAATCTTCTATCCATGCTAGTATCTTACCTCTAATGCCGTGAGCTCACATCTTGTTGAGCAGCCTCATTTGTGGCACTTCATCAGAGGTCTTCTGAAAATCCAAGTAAGCTATAGAAGGAGTACAATTACAACTTTTGAAATGCTTTTGGACAGATTTATTGATGGGAAGAGTTTAGAGGGCTATTGGGCAAATGTAGACAAGCGGGACTAGCCACTAAGGTGAATTGAAAGGCCTGTTACTGTGTTGTATAACTCTATGATCTTAATAGGGGAAATGGGGTTAGAGGCTGGGACATTTCAGACTCTCAAAAACAAAATTATTTCTCTTATTGGTCTTTTTAATAGCCACGTTTATTTTTGTTATTGCAAAAAAAGAGCATACTGGACCATGTTTTGGGCATTGAACCTGGCCAGATAATTGGTGTTTCAATGGAAAAGCATTTTGGGGATAGTGATCACAACTTTATAAGTTTTAAGATTGTTTTAAATGGGAATAAATCTGGATCTTGTGGGAAGATACTGAATTAGAGTAAGGCAAGTTGCAATGTTATAGGTAGGAGGGGACATTGGGAGCAGTTGTTGTTGGGTAAGTCCACATGGAGTTGCTTAAAGGGCAGTTGGTCAAAGTTCAGGACCGGCATGTTCCAGCAAGGAGAAGGCATAAGGATGGCAAAATAAGGGATGAACAAACAAGTTGTAAATTTGGTCAAAAAGATAAAGAAATGCTCACACGGTTAAAGAAGAAATTAGACCGTGCCTTTGAGTAATATAAAGCAAGGAGGAAAGAACTCAAGAAGGCAATTACAAGGGGCCTAAAGGGGCTACAAAATGGCTTTGGCGAGTTGGATTAAAGAAAATCCCTAGTCTTTTTACATGTACATTAAAAACAAGAGGGTAACCATGGAGAATCTAGGATAGACACAAAAAGCTGGAATAACCCAGCGAGTCAAGCAACATATCTGTAGAATAGGAATAGGTGGCTATTTGGTGGAAACACTTCTTCAGACTAGGGGAGAGGAAAACGAGAGATATGAAAAGGTACATAGAACACATAAATGAAAGATATGCAAAAAAGACAAATCAAAGCCATTTTTACTAGCAGAGAATGGTAAATCTCTGCAATTATCTACCCCAGAGATTGTGGGGGCCAGAGTATTGGAAATATTTAAAATGCAGACAGATAATTTTGGAAAGACCAGGGAACTGAAGACGATGTGGAACTCGCGCAGAAGGGAAGATGAAGCTTGGGGATGATTGCTCATGATCATATTGAATGGCAGGGCAGGCATAATTAAGCAAGTACCCCACTTGTGCTATTATTTCCTGACATTCTTATATTCAGATAAGGTAAATAATACAGAGAAACAAATGTATACCTGGCATCTCTATCTATGAATGGTTTACAGATGAGTCTTTGAACCATTTTCTGCTGATATTTTGCAGGTAATTAACTTCTACATGTGCTTAATTATGGAACGAAGTAAAGAAGCTTATTTTCCTGGAGTTTATGCATTTAATACTTTCTTCTATCTGAAACTGCACACTGGAGGTTACCAGACTGTAAAGCAATGGACCAAAGGAGTGGATTTATTTGAAAAGGATCTTATACTGGTCCCGGTACATTTAGGAGTCCATTGGTGTTTGACAGTAAGTATACATTTAGTATGCTTGTCCAGCCTCCCACTTGTTGACATTTCAGTGCAAGCTCATTTGCTTCAGGGTCTGTGGAACATTAGGAGGTTGAGGGGTGCCCTTAGAGAGGTCTATAACATTTTGAGGGGTATAGAGGGTATGGGTAGTCCCAGAGCTGGGAAGTCCAGAACAAGAGGGACATGAATAAGGTGAGAGACAAGAAATTTAAAGGAGATTTGTGTAGAGCAGATTTAATTTTCCTATTAAATCTTCTCCCCCCTCCTCCCCTTCACACACACATGTCCTCTGGTTTTTGATTCCCCTACCATGGGCAAAGGATTCTTCATCTATCCAATCTATTCCTCTCATTATTTTGTACACCTCTATAAGACCACCCATCATCCTCCAACACTCCAAGGGATAGTGGGGGGAGGGGAAAAACTGGAAATATAAGGATGGAGTTAAAGGGAGAGAGACAATAAGGAAAGTTAAGAAAGGCACCAGAATTAACAGGGCAGAAAGCTCAGGATGGGGTAGGAGAGTATGGCCAAGTGAAATAGGAATCGATGTGAAAGGTGAACGAATAAAAGTATTATATATGAATGCACGAAGTATAAGAAATAAAGTGGACGACCTTGAGGCTCAGTTAGAAATTGGCAAGTATGATGTTGTGGGAATTACAGAGACATGGCTGCGAGGCCCAGGGCTGGGAACTGAATATTCAAGGGTATACGTCCTATCGAAAAGACGGGCAGGTGGGCAGAGGGGGTGGGGTAGCTCTGTAGGTGAGAAATGAAATTCAGTCCCTTGTGAGAGGTGACATAGAATCAGGAGATGTAGAGCCAGTATGGATAGAACTGAGGAATTATTTTTTTTCACTTTAGTCTATATTGCTTTTATGCATACTACAAATAAAACACAAATATATTGAATTGAATCCTTTATTTGTCATTCAGACCTTTCGGTCTGAACGAAATGCTGTTGCCTGCAGCCATACATGTAATAATAACAACACACAATAAACACAAATTAACATCCACCACAGTGAGTTCACCAAACACCTCCTCACTGTGATGGAGGCAAAAGTCTTAGAGTTACTGTCTCTTCCCTCCTCTTCTCCCTCTGCGCCGAGGCGATACCCCACCGGGCGATGGTAAGTCAGTCCCGCGGTTCAAGCTCCGCGGCCCGGGGGTGGTCGAAGCTGCCGCCCTCCAGTCCAGCGGACGCAGCTGTTGCAACGGGTGCTCCGGAAAACAGGCACCAGCCTGTGACCTGCGAGCTCCCGACATTGTCATCCACTGGCCCGCGGCCGAGCCCCGGATCCAGGTCGCCGTCGCCAGAACGCCGCCTCAGCCGCCGGAGCACCGTCTCCGCCCCGCACCGGGCCGCCCACACGGCAGCGTCTCAGCCCCGCACCGGGCTGCCCCCACGGGAGCACCTTCCAGCCGGGAGCCGGTCCGCCCTCACCAGAGCGCCTTCCAGCCGGTAGCCAGGCCACCCACATGGCAGCGTCTCTGCCCTGCACCGGGCTGCCCCCACGGGAGCGCCTTCCAGCCGGGACCCAGGCCGCTCACACGGGAGCGCCTTCCAGCCGGTAGCCGTGCCGCCCGCACGGGAGTGTCTCAGCCCCGCGCCGTCCGCCCTCACCGGAGCGCCGAGTCGAGCCGCTACCCGGACGTCGCCACAGCTCGAAGACGGCCAGCCTCGCGTTGGTGAGTCCTGGCTGGCTCTACCTCTGGACCCTCGAGGCCGGTCGCAGGTTGGAGGCCGCCAGCTCCGCCATTAGGCCTCAGCGCAGACGGGGGAAGAGAAGGGGGATACGACAAAAAAGTCGCATTCCCCCGAAGGAAGAGACAGAAAGCCCTGTTTCACCCTCCCCCCACACACACAACACCACCTAATAACCAAAACAATTACTAATCTAGACAAAAAAAAACAACACAAAAAAGTAAATACAGACAGACTGCAGGCGAGCCGCAGCCGTATCACAGCGCCGCCACTTCCGGATATAACAATGAAACATACAACAATGTAGTGAAACGTACAACAGTGCAGCGGGGGGTTCCGTTTACAATTAATGATGCAGTATACAGAACTGTTTTCTTATTAAAATGTTTTCCAATAACTTACATTATTGTCAATAAAATTATACAGTGTTGATGTCTTTATTGCTATACCTAATCCATTTTTCCCATTTTCTATTAAACTCGTCTTCTTTCACTCTTAGAGAATATGTCATTTTCTCCATCACAAATATTTCCTGTGAACTGAGGAATTGTACGGGTAAAAAGATCCTAATGGGAATTATCCACAGGCCCCCAAACAATAGCCTGGATATAGGTTGCAAGTTGCAGCAGGAGTTAAAATTGGCATGTAACAAAGATTATGCCACTGTGGTTATGGGAGATTTCAATATGCAGGTAGACTGGGAAAATCAGGTTGGTTCTGGACCCCAAGAAAGGGAGTTTGTAGAGTGCCTCCGAGATGGATTATTAGAGCAACTTGTACTGGAGCCTACCAGGGAGAGGGCAATTCTGGATTTAGAGTTGTGTAATGAACCAGATTTGATAAGGGAACTCGAGGTAAAGGAGCCATTAGGAGGTAGTGACCATAATATGATAAGTTTTCATACAATTTGAGAGGGAGAAGGGAAAATCGGAAGTGTCGGTATTACAGTTGAACAAAGGGGGGTATGGAGCCATGAGGGAGGAGCTGGCCAAAGTTGACTGGAAAGATACCTTAGCAGGTATGACAGTGGAACAACAATGGCAGGTATCTCTGGGAATAATACAGAAGGTGCAGGATCAGTTCATTCCAAAGAGGAAGAAAGATGAGCAGGAAGCCAGAGGATTGGGAAATTTTTAAAGAGCAACAGAAGATAACTAAAAAGGCAATAGGGAGAGAAAAGATGAGGTCCGAAGGTAAGCTAGCCAAGAATATAAAGGAGGATAGTAAAAGCTTATTTAGATATGTGAAGAGGAAAAAAATTGTTAAGACCAAAGTTGGACAGAAACAGGTGAGTTTATTGTGGGGAAAAAGGAAATGGCAGATGAGTTGAACAGGAACTTTGGATCCGTCTTCACTAGGGAAGACACAAACAATCTCCCAGAGGCACTAGTGGCCAGAGGACCTAGTGTGACGGAGGAACTGAAGAAAATTCACATTGGGCAGGAAATGGTGTTGGGTAGACTGATGGGACTGAAGGCTGATAAATTCCCAGGCCCTGATGGTCTGCATCCCAGGGTACTTAAGGGAGTGGCTCTAGAAATCATAGACGCATTGGTGATCATTTTTCAGTGTTCTATACATTCAAGATCAGTTCCTGAGGATCGGAGGGTAGCTTATGTTATTCCACTTTTTAAGAAAGGCGGGAGAGAGGAAACGGAATTATAGACCAATTAGTCTGACATTGATGGTAACAGGATCAGTCTGAGTCAGCATGGATTATGCTTGACTAATCTTCTGGAATTTTTTGAGGATGGAACTAGGAAATTGGACAAGGGAGAGCCAGTGGATGTAGTGTACCTAGACTTTCAGAAAGCCTTTGATAAGGTCCTACATAGATTAGTGGGCAAAATTAGAGTACATGATATTGGGGGTAGGGTACTGACATGGATAGAAAATTGGTTGGCTGACAGGAAACAAAGAGTAGGGATTAACAGGTCCCTTTCAGAATGGCAGGCAGTTACTAGTGGGGTGCTGCCAGGCTCGGTGCTGAGACCGCAGCTATTTTCAATATACATTAATGATTTAGATGAAGGGATTAAAAGTAACATTAGCAAATTTTCAGATGACACAAAGCTGGGTGGCATGTTAACTGTGAGGAGGATGCTATGAGGATGCAGGGTGACGAACGTTGTGTGAGTGGGCAGATGCATGGCAGATGCAGTTTAATGTGGGTAAATGTGAGGTTATCCACTTTGGTGGCAAAAACAGGAAGGCAGATTATTATCTGAATGGTCTCAAGTTGGGAAAAGGGGAAGTACTGGGAGCTCCTGTTCAACAGTCACTGAAGGAAAGCATGCAGGTACAGCAGGGTGTGAAGAAAGCTATTAGCATGTTGGCCTTCATAACAAGAGGGGTTGAGTATAGAGCAAAGAGGTCCTTCTGCAATTGTACAGAGCCCTAGTGAGACAACACCTGGAGTATTGTGTGCAGTTTTGGTCTCCAAATTTGAGGAAGGACATTCTTGACATTGAGGGAGTGCTGCGTAGGTTCACAAAGTTAAATCCCGGGATGGCGGGACTGTCATGTTGATAGAATGGAGCGACTGGGCTTGTATACACTGGAATTTAGAAGAATGAGAGGGGATCTTATTGAAACGTATAAGATTATTAAGGGATTGGACACGCTAGAGGCAGGAAACATGTTCCCAATGTTGGGGGAGTCCAGAACCAGGTGCCACAGTTTAAGAATAAGGGATCGGCCATTTAGAACAGAGATGAGGAAAAGCTTTCACCCAGAGAGTTGTGAATCTGTGGAATTCTCTGCCTCAGTCGGCAGTGGAGGCCAATTCTCTGGATGCTTTCAAGAGAGAGTTAGATAGAGCTCTTAAAGATAGCAGAGTCAAGGGATATGGGGAGAAGGCAGGAACAGGGAACTAGATTTGGGATGATCAGACATGATCACAGTGAATTGCGGTGCTGGCTCGAGGGGCCAAATGGCCTACTCCTTCACCTATTGTCTATTCTCTAAAATGCAACACCTCATATTTCTCTGTATTAAATTCCATCAACCATCCCTCAGCCCATCTGCCCAACTGATCAAGATCCTGCTGCAATTTTTGACCTCCTTCTTCACTATCTACAATACCACCCACTTTAGTGTCATCTGCAAACTTGCTATTCATGCCATGTACGCTCTCCTCCAAATCATTTATATAGATAATTGGTAATGGATAATTAACCATTGGTAATTATTGCTGGGGATGTTGTCACCACTTCAGGTTGTGTCTATTTAATAATCTTTCTGAGTATTTTTCATTGCCCCTTGCTGAGTTTTACACAGTCAATGTAGATTTCATTTTTTAAAGGAACAACAAATAGCAGCTCATCAACAAAATTGTCAACCACGCATTTGTACTACTAAAATTTTTAGTTCATTGGCACTCACTGTTATTCAGAAAATCAAAAAAAATTGAAAATGAAAACAAAAGTGCTGGAAATTGGAAACACTCAGCAGGCCAGAAAGCATCTATGGTAAGAAACACAGTTAATTTTTCAGGACAAATAATCTTGGAGAATGAGTGAAAAACTAGTTTGTTTGAAGTGGCAGAGAAGGTAGGTATAGGATGTTGGAAGTGGGAGGGATGGATAGGACAAGAGAAAATCTCTGATAGAAGGAAGCCAGATTTACTGGGGGAATACTGTTGATGAGGCCACCTGATGGCAGCAAGAGAGTGAGAGGGAAGAGGACCTGAACACCGGGTGGCGCCGTCAGCGATGGCAGCCTTGCCATCGGTCTTTTCGTCTTTTTTGTTATTTTTAGTGTGTTTTTAAAAGTTTGTGTTAATGTTCTCTGGTTTGTTTTATGTGGGGGAGGGGGTCGGGGGAAACTTTTTTTCAATCTCTTACCTTGCCGGAGATGCAATTGTTTTCCGGATCGTATCTCTGGTCGCTCTGCGGCCTAACATCATGGAGCTGGAGGCCTTGCTCGAGACTGACTTTCCGTCCCACCGCGGAGCCATGGACTTACCATCTGAGCCTGCGATCCCTTGCTTGGGATCGACGAACCAACTGCGGCCTGCGTATTTCAACATCGAGGAGCTCGCAGTCTTGGGTAGAGGCTCATGCCGGGAAGCTCCAAAGTCGCACAAGGTTCGACCAGCCCCGACCCGGGGTTCGATCGCCCGGCGCAGGGGAGCTGAGATCCCAACTGATGCGGGAGCTTGATCGCCCCGATGCGGTGGGCTCGACCGCCATCTACGGGAGCCAAGATCGTCCCGCTAACGGAAGGCTCGAGGCCCCCGACCACGGGAGAACAAAGGGAAGGGATTGAACTTTTTTTCGCCTTCCATCACAGTGAGGAATGTGGAGTAGTCACTGTTGTGGATGTTTATGTTAAAATGTATTTTGTGTGTCTTGTTGCTTTTTATTGGTATGACTGTATGGCAAATCAAATTCCATATGTTGCAAAACATACTTGGCTAATAAAGTATGAGTATGATTATTATGATTATGATCAACATAAAAGCTGTGAAATGTAAAAGTATAGGGGAAATAATCAACAGATAAGGCCAAGCTGGCAGAGAAATAAAAATGGAGCGAATATTACAGATGGATGATCAAAGTAGAACAAACAAATTAATGTTTTTAAACTTAGTAAATGCAATTCAACATTTCTTCCAAAAAGCTATAACGTGCCGAGACAAAAGATATTGTATCTCAAGCTTATACTGAGCATCTTTATATATTGCAGAAGTCCACAGACTGGCCATAGTGGGATTGGAATGGAAAATTAGAGTGGGAGGCAACATGAAGCTCAGGGTCACTATTGCATTGATTTGAGGTGTTCCGCGAAAAGATCACCCCAGTGTTATTTGGTTTCTCTAATGTGACGGCAACCACATTAGAAACATTGAAACACATTGTGAGCACTGTGCTCCATACTAGATTACAAGAAGAGCATGTGAATTGTAGCTTCACCTGGAAGGACTGTTTTGGCCCTTGGATGGTGGGAAGGGAAAAGAAAAATGACATTTCCCTTTAACTTGAGTTTCAATAGCTTAAACTTTCATTGAGATATGCCACTTGGATCATGCAAATTATTTTCATGTGATAATTTGGTATTTGCCTCGGAGTGCAGCAGTATGTTGAGGTTTCTTAAAACTGTAGACTGAATCTACAACTGTAGTGAACAACATATCTCACTGAATGATCTGTTCCTTTTGTATTGCATATGGGTATTGTCTTTGTGACTGCATTGTGTCAGGAAACAGGAGTGAATTTATATATGTGCAAAGTTTTGTTCAGATCATTTTTCAATCTATTGGGAATGGTACGATGTAATTCTGTATTTGCTCGAGAAAATATGTTACACTACAATTCCACACCTTCATCTGAAGTCAAAATAATGGGGCATATATTTGAGGCTGGATGTGTTTCTGAACTTTGTGAAAGAAAACTGCAGCATTGAGTTGATAATGTGCAATCCATTCAAATGTTAAAACAGTAATATTTATTGAACAGGTTGCAGATTTAAGAAAAAAATTGATCCTTCACTTTGATTCCATGGGTCAGTGGAATGATGATGTATGCTGGACATTGCTGTAAGTATCCCCATTTTCGTGGTGTTCTGTTTTCATCAGTCAACTTGCTGTATCTGTCTGCAAACCTTTTGTGATTCATACACAAAATCACTTAAATTCCTCTGCCCTTCACTCATTTGCACTCTTTGTCCATTTAGATGATAATCTACCTTTTGGTTCATTTCTCTGAACTGCACAACCTTATACTTTTGAACATTCAGTTCTATTGGCCAAGTATTCACCAGCCCCTAATTCGATCTTTGTAAACAGATTTGGTGCGATTAGATGTGATTGCACAGATTGGATATTAAATCTGATTATTTCCTGCACCCTACTATTGATACATTAAACTCAAATAGACTGAATTGAGAAAGGAGGGATGATTGGTAGGAATAATAGGGTGAGAAATTGTTTCTTACAAAGGAAAAGAACTGCATCTTCGCATGTATATTATACTCTTGAAATAGGAATAAATTCAAAGGCTGCTGCTTGACCTGTGGATGCTCAATCGATTTGGCATCATCACTATTAGTATTAATAGGTATTAATATCGAGGGCGGTTATGTTTTTGTGTCCCAATTCTGGCAATGCAGTGGTATGTATCACTAAATAACCTCTTTTACATATTTAATTTTAGACGATACTTGCAGGAAGAAAGCAGAAATAAGAAAGGCCATCAGTTGGATTCCTCCAAGTGGGTCCTCCGCAGCATGAGATCTCATGTAAATACCAGCAACCTTTACTGTTATGTATTTTGTTCTACACCGGCAGCAGATTTGGTCACTTAGAAAAAGTAAAAATGAACCTCTAGTCATGTTTCATACCAATTCCTGATATTTTGTCTGTGGTGTGAGCTGATCTCATCAGTTGTCGCAGTATGATTTGGAATTTAGGATCCCATTGAACTGTCACCAAAGTAAATTTGATACAACCTCGTGAGAGTTGTTAAGACGATGAACCAAAAGGTTTCATCGATATTTTAAAAGGAGAAATAAAGATAAAGATGTTTAGAGAGAGAATTCCAGAGAGACTGGAAGTTTTAGGATTGACTGCATAAACTCATGATATCATACAGCACGGAAACTGGTCCTTTGTCCCACTGTGACTGTGCTGAACATCAAGCACCAATCCACACTAATTCAAAATTTCCCCTTGAATCCCCATTAACTTCCTGCACCGCTCCACATTCTCCTACCATCCTATGTGATTTGAAGAACGTCCAAACTGCATACTGAGGTCAGGCTTGAATTCTGTCTCATACTGAGCTTTGAGGCAGCAGCATTATGTTACTGTGCTGTCCCTAACTTTGAGGTGATCAAGAAACCAGAATTGGAGCAGCCTAAACATCTAAGAAGGTTATAAAGTTGGAGGCAATTGCTGCAATTTCTGTTAATTATTCCTGTTTATCCCATTCCTAATTTATCCCATACAAAAAGCATTGAAGAGATAATGTAAAAACTGAGTTTCTTAAAATCCAAAATAAGACTAGTCTTGCCAGAAAATTTGAAACGTTCTTTCTGAGCACTTTTAGCAGATGCTGTTCAATCTTGATTTCCTTCTGTACTAACAGGAAGTTCCACAGCAGCTGAATGGAAGTGACTGTGGGGTATTTGTGTGTAAATATGCTGATTACATTGCAAGAGATGAGAAGATTACTTTTACCCAGGTAAGAATTTTTTTTTTTAAACATCAAATGTTATGTTTATCTAGGATCTGATGTCAGAGTACTTCCCAGTTGGGAATTAGTATTCAAGTCAGAAATAACAAGGCATGGTAGGTCCCCCTCCATTTACAACAATGCTGATAACTTAATCTCCATTGCATGAGGGAGGTGACTCTTCTATTTCTCTCACCAGCTCTGCTGTGGTCTCATTGAATGAGAATAACAGGATCCCAGTTATCCCAATGTACCAAACTATTTTCTTTGAAAATAAGAAACCAGCAAGCAAAAAAAACTTTAGTTTTAGTTGAAAAAAATTAGGCTGTAACAGATTTGAACCCACAATGTACACTGACAGCACAGAAAAATCTATTCACCACATTAGGCTCTTCCTACCAGTAGTCCTATTTCTTTGGATACACAAGGAACTGCAGATGTTGGTGTGCAAAAATACACAAAATGATGCCAATCAAAAACCCCCATCACCTGTATCCACCTATCATTTTCCTGACTTTGTCCTGCCACCACCTCTCTTCCAGCTTCCCTTCCCCCCCCGACCCGCGCCACCACAATGTCTGAAGAATGGTCCCAACCTAAAACGTCACCTATCCATGTTCTCCAGAGATGCTTTAGAACTTCATTTTATAAACTAGTGTCTGCAGTTTCTTATTTCTATTGCCTGACCTGCGTTCCACTAGCATTTTGAGTCCTATTTATTTGTTTTTCCTCATATCCTTACACTTTCACTTTCTATAATGTTGCTTGTCACATTTGAATGTGACTGAAAAATCTACATTTAGCACCCTATCACTCCTGTCATTTCAAAGATTAATGGTCACTTGGTTAAGGGCATTTTTTCAACATGATCCTCACCCTACAGCCATTGAAAAAGGTGCCCAACTCCTAACAGAAATATTTGGGGATTAGCGGGGAGGAAACATCAACCTAGATTCTTAGTATGAGCAAGGCAACAGGAAACAACCTATTGTTTTACGCACACTCGTAAGAGATAGGAAAAAATGTGACCGGTACAAATTGGAAAATTAAACATTAGAAGCAGGAATTAGCCATTCAGCTTTTTCAGTTTGTTCTTCTATTTAATCAGTACGATTACTAAATTCCACTCACTTCCTGTATCCCTTAATATCTTCCTTTAAAATTACTGGAGTGCAAAAATGCATGATCCTGTACGATGGGATAAATTGCATTATTAAAGTAAAGTATTGTCAAATGTAATACAGATGACTGGGGTGCTTTGAACAAGGCAGTGTAGAGGGAAGTTTACCGTGTATCTAACCCATAATGTTCTTCAACTGGAAATGTTTGATCATTGTAAAATGTAAAAGGGAATATCAAATAATAATTTTAACCAGAATGTATTTATGAAGCTCAAATGTAAACTGTATTTACTTCATCTGAATGAAAAGCTGAAAATGCACAATAGGTATGCTGTTAAATGTTTTGTTTTAACATTTATGATAAATGTTGGCCCATCTCTTTGTAAGATACTGTTCTACATGTATTTCCAGCATTTTCTGCGCTCTTGATTTTATATAGATTGTTTTCTTAATAATAACTTTATTTATGATATTACAATGTAATTTAAATACATGTTGTGACCAAACAATGATGACCCCAATTACAAACATCTTAATATTGTATTAAACTAAACATAAATTACAGACCCAAGTTTTATTTGTACAGTATTTATAAAAATGTGTCTTCCCAAATGTTTTTCTTTCATATCATTAGGTATCTTGTCAGCAGTTAGTAGAAAAGCCAGAGGTGTAGACACAAGGAGACAGCAAATGCTGGGACCTTGAGCAAAAAACACAAAGTGCTGGAGTAACTCAATGGGTCAGGCATTATCTCTGGAGAACATGTCCCGACCCGAAGCGTCGTCTTTCTATGTTCTCCAAGGATGCTGTCTGACTTGCGGAGTTATTCCAGCAATTTGTAGTTATTTTGAAGAAGAAAAGCAATTTTATAATATCTTGGATGCTAATCAATGGACTTCGCGAAATTCAATTGTTATGCTCATTGAGCCATGTGCCATTGGTGACTCTTATTGCAATCAAATTGTTTCGGTGCCATCGCAGTCACACAATTAATAGAACACTAGAACACAGGAAAATAGGACTTGGAGTAGGCCACGATTATCCCACTCCTTCATTCAATGTACACATGGATGATCTACCCTAGTCCTCGCCGACCAATGTTCACCTGTACCCTAGTTCTATGTTATTCCAATTTCACATCCTAAACACTAGGGACAATTTAAAGAAGCAAATTAACCTATAAACCTGCATGACCAAACCGGAATGTGGAGAAAATCAGACCAATTGCAGAAAACCCATGCGGTCACAGAGTATACAAACTTCGTACAGACAGCTCCTATAGACAGGTTTGAACCACTGTAAGGCAGCAACTCTACCACTGCGCCACTTTTCTGGACTGCCTCCAACTCATTTAATGTACGAGTGTTGTATTTCTTTATGCTCAAATTATGAGAAATCCTCAGTCTGATTATTTTACATTTATTCTTGCATTGTTCCAGCAGAAAAATTGTCTTGCCATATATGTTGGGTGCAGCTCTGTCCAGAAATAGTGCTGCAATTTTGTAGCATTAGGTACAGGCTGTCACCATATAATAATGCAACGGTACTATTAGTGGGTTTGAATGAATTGATGTATAACGTTGTAGTGTAGTGTAGCTGAGGACAGTAAATGTTTGGTTAATCAGCACTCTCCATTGACTGCTCCCCCCTAAATGTTCCTAGCAGCTCCCCCTAGAACACCAGTTACTGGACTGTGACAGCTTTTAAGATGCCAGTGGGGGTAGGTGGCTGGAATAGCACAGAGGGAACAATTGACCAACGCTTGATTGACCAATATCTGGTATTTGCTGGGTAACTCTGCTTTTACTATTGATATCCTTCACTGGGAAGAGCATTGAGATTATGAATTAACATACAAACACCTTCTGAATATTGTAGTCGGCAGGGCAGTACTCTGTATATCCGCCAACTTGGACAATTTTACATTTTTATCAAGCCAATTAACCTACAAACCTGTAAGTCTTTGGAGTGTTGGAGGAAACCGAAGATCTCGGGGAAAACCCACGCAGATCACGGGGAGAACCTACAAACTCCATACAGACGGCACCCGTAGTCGGGATCGAACCTGGGTCTCTGGCGCTGCATTTTGCTGTAAGGCAGCAACTCCACCGCTGTGCCACTGTGCTGCCTTAATGTGTCATGAATTGAATGTGATTTCCATATATGTATATTTTTTTAATCTGCAAGTAAATGCACTAAAGCATATTCATTGTTGAATATAGTTTCAAATTGTTCATTTATGTACTTTGTTTATTTTTGTCGTTTCCAGCATGACATTCCCTACTTCAGGATGAAAATGGTTTGGGAGATCCTCCACAAGAAGTTACTGTGATTTATTGGGTTTTAATAGGCATCAGTGCAGATGAGGGATAATATCCTGTCTTCAGCTGTGCTGGCCTTTGTGGACTGAAGTGTACAAATTGCACAGTTCTTCTCGGATCCTGCATCTTCTGCTAGAGATTTATTCATAGCTAGAACTACCATGGTTTTATTATCCTCAGTGGTTGCATTGAGGCGTTGTGAGAATTTGAAGATATGACAGCAGGAAGTATGAATTAAACATCTGGCCTAACTTGGTGTGGTTACTACTCGGCAAATGTATGGTGGAGAAATGTGTGCTCCACCGTGCAGCCAACAACAGAGAATTATAAGGGCTTCTTGTCCACCTGCCCTTCCAATACAGCATATATATAGGTTGTGATGCCAATACTAAATGGAGTCAATGGAGGAATCTTCCTTTTTGGGGATACCAAGTGTTGCCATTCAAGGATTAGTTTATATTACAGTGGCATATTCTTCCAATACTAAAGCAAGTGCATTTCTGTGGAATTCAATACTTAAATCCTTTGGAGACAAATCTAATATGTTGTGTTGAAATTGAGATAACTATTTAATAAATTTCATTTCTGACCTCATTGTAATTGAGTTGTGTTGATATTGTAATGTGTGTGTATGTGTATGTAGGCTCGTCCTAGCTCCACTGTCCAAATTTGTACTCTCATCACAACTTCTCACCCTTCATTCTCATGTCAGTGAGTTGCATTGACCCTGGTTCCCTCTATTTAAAGAAGAAAAAATCACATCCTGATGATTTTGCTGATGCAATCCTGGGTGCAGGCTAGACTAGTGTCATTCATTTCTAGGGCAATCTCTTGAGATCGAGTAATATTTACTTCCACATTTGTGAGCTTTGAGGTGATTAATGAGGTCAAAGTGGGCATCATAGACCTTGCCTTTGGTGGGACAAATGTGTAATTTGGGAGGTGGCATGCTTCTCCTTCTCTTGTTTTGGGCTTCTTATATTTCCCCAATATGCAAGCTCTGGGTTCTCTAGCAATCCCAAATGCTACTTCTCTTTTGTGAGTGGTCATTGGCGACACTTCAAAAAGGACTTCATTGTTGAAAAATGCTTTTGACATCTTGAGGCATGGTAAAGAGCTATGTAAATATAATTTTGTTTCTGTTTATCACCCTTCATATCTGAACCTCCTCAAGCTCCATGCATTTTTCCACCTTCTGTTGGTCCACTAGTCTGACGTTGTGTGCATCCCTGCTAGGTTGACATCAGCCTAAAATCTTTCTCCCCCTTCTCTAAGAATCACTTCAAATCTTCTCTGCCCAATTTATTGTTTACCTATTCTAATGCCTCCAAAGATGGTTTGGTGTCAGACTGCATAAATACACTCAAATGTAATGTATTTTGACTGTGCATTAAAGAAGTTGTTTTTGTACAAGTGGCCTTGTTGATCTTGCAGAACTAGTAGTTTAAAGATTCCAGTTTGGTTGTCATTTGCTTATTTGTGCAGGAACTCAACCTTGATTTTTGTTTTATAATCAGATGGTTTATTTGCCTTGGGTCGTATTTGGGAAGGTGCAAACCGCCTTAGCGAAATATTGCAGAAATGGAAAAGTTAGTTAGCCTTTCCATTCCTGAATATCGTGCATATGGAGATTATCAAAGGCATCAAGTGTAATTCCTCACCTTGCATTTCAGTCTGGCCTGCACATGGCCTCATTACTGAAGTATCAAAGGATACCTTAGGCATGTAAGTCAGTAGACCCTTCCAGGTCAGACACCATCCTGCTTTGGAGATATATTGCTGTTGCTCTATTATTGCAAGATCAAAATTCATCAGCCCCCTAATTAACAGCACCGTGGGAATATCTTCAAGAAGCTGTAGCTTCAAAACCATTCAAGAAGGTGCCTCATTACCTAGACAGCTAGAAGTGGGCAATAAATATGATACAGTAGTATGATTAAATTACTGAAGTAGCAGCCATGCGTTTATACCATTGATCCAAAGCTGTAAATTCAAATCCCATTATGGCATATGGACAAGTACAGTGAGGTACAGGTACAATTAAAATATTGTTCGCAACAGCGTCAGAGGCGCATAGACTCAGGCAACACCCAAAACAATAAATTGTACAAGACTGAAGAGAAAAAGGCTGCCAAAAAAACAAGACATTAATGCAAAAGCACAACGAGAAAACAAATCCACACGGTACTGCAAGAATTGGTCTAAAATATTCCATCGCTGGAGTAGGATTTGCATTGTGCAGGTTTCTTCAAAAACATGATGGTTGTAGCTGTTCCTGAACCTGGTGGTGTGGGGCATCAGGCTATTATACCTCCTGCCTGATGGTAGCAGCTAGATATCGCTGATATGGTGTGATGATATCGCTGTCTTAAGGCAGTGCCTAATGTAGTTGCCAATTTCAGTGGTGATAGTCTGCTCAGTAGGTAACCCAGACCTATGACAATGCAGCTAACTTTTAGATACCCTTCAAAATGGTCTGGCAGGTCACTCAGATTAAGGCCAGATCAAAACGGGCACAAAACTTTGGCCTCAGTTAAAAATATGTGCCAGATTTGTAGGATTTCATTGATATCTAAATAATTCAAAGAGGTATCTTACTGGTAGGAACAGTATGTTATAGGTTTCATTCATAGGTCAATATACATCTATTACAAAAATCGCTACTCTGTGAAGGCACCCTCATACCTGGAAACAATGATAAAAAGCTGTATATTGCCTTCTGTATCTTTTGACCATTACCTTCTATACTGAACTAGACAAGTAAGCCAGCTATCACAACAGTGTGCATTGGAAATAAAAAAACTGCAAATGCATTATTTGAAATAAAGCCAGAAAATGCTGGAAGTTCTCATACAATGGCATCTGTGGATAGAGAATCATTTATCATTTCAATTCAAGTTTGTTTTTAAACATTTAATTAACTTTCCTATTATTTTAATAGAAGATTTGTAGACTTATGAATATTAAAATAATATATAGGATTAGCACTACAGGGGAAAGATCAGCCATAATCTTATTGACTGGCAGATTAGGTATGAAGTTGAATGGCCCAATCCCGTTTCATTTTCTCATGTTCTTATGTTTTTTCCCCCAATTAGTTCTTGGTCGAGCTCTGTTTATTTTAGTAAAAAGATTGCATACATGCTCAATTTAAAAATCCTCAAGTGTTCTAAACCTGCAAGGCCCTAACCCTTTCCTATTTCTGTAAACTCTACCAGCCCAATAAATCTTTGTCCTTGTGTATCTCTGATTTTATTTTTCTTTGCCACTGGAAAGGTTATGAAGGGTGTGGGGAGTAAGGGCAGAGTAGGATTAGACTGGGTGTGGTATGAAAGGTTTGAATGGTGAAGTGTGCGAGTGTCTGACTGTCCGCATAGTTCTGACTTTTATGCTGTAATGTGCAGGTTCAAGCTGACCCACTCACTCCAGCTGGCCGGCAGAATCACTTGAATGTGCATGAATCACTTGAATGAGCAAAATATTGAGCATGTATTCAGCTCAATATTTGGCAGCAAAGGAATGTATTCAAAGCATTCTACTCCATATTCACAATTAAAGCCTCTACTATAGTTTGCTGAATAGAGAGATTATAGTATAAAATGCTGATCAGAGTATTGATGACAGCGTACCGGTTCCCATGTGGGGTCCCAAAGTTGAGTTGCTTACTATTAAGATTTTAAATTTTAAGTGATGAAATACATGCCATTGTTTTAAAGGGTATCTTCCAGAAAGCACACAGCAGCCCATAACAATACATGAAAAACTTTGTACAATGGCTCCATGAATTTTCAGAAACCTAAGACATGCTTTCGGTTGAGCCAATAATCCTGCAGTTACTACTATCCAAATAAATTGCATGGATTGAATTTCTATTAAAATCCTAATTGTCCTCTGTAATTTTGTCCTCTGTCCTCTGTAAGATTTATCTGGTATTTCCAAAGATATACGTATCTCCAAACCATTGAATGAAGTCCATGTATATTTCATTTAGAGAGTGAACTTTGCAAACAAAGTATACAGCTTCTTAAATATGCTGAATATATTTTTTAATTGATTAAAATGAATTTGAATGGACAAGCACAGCTAATACTAACATGTTTAAACCAATTTAAAAAAACATTTGAATGAAGGAATACATAGAGAGACATATTTAATAACACTGAGAAGGAAGTTACTCAGGAAAGCATCAAATATTGATAACGGTCATTTGAAATTGAAATGTGATCCTCCTTGTGACTAATTATCGTTGAAGCTAATTTTGTGATTTGGAAGCTTTTCCAAAAATATCAATAACTTCAAATTTCTACTGATACAAAAATCTTACAGTGAGCTGACTTCATTCTACATTAACCTTCAACATAGCCAGACATGCTATAAATGCAGAATATGACCTGCCTACTTAAAAATGCCAAATAGCTTGAATATACTAGGAAGATACTTTACAGTATTGATGTACAGAGGGATCGTGGGGTCTACATCCATAGCTCTCTGATAGTGGCAACACAAGTAGATAGAGTGGTAAAGAAGGCATCTGGTATGATTGTCTTAGTTGGTTGGGGCATGAAGTATACATAAACGTCAGGAAGTCATGAAGCTATAAGACTTTGGTTAAGCTGTATTTGGAGTAGTGCCTGCAGTTCTGGTTGCCCCATTACAGATGTGGAAGCTGTGGAGACGGTGCAGAAGAGGTATACCAGAATACTGCCTGGATTAGTGGCTATTAAATACAAGGAATAGTTTGACAAACTTGGATAGGTTGGATCTTCGGAGGTTGAGGGGATACCCAACAAGTATATACAATCATGGGAGGCATAAATAAGGTGTCCCAGGGTGAAAAAGTCAAAGACTAGAGTGCATAGCTTTAGGGTAAGGGGAAAAGTTTAAAAGAAATGTGCAGGGCAAGCTTTTTTTACACAGTGGGTGCTTGGAGCTTGCTGCCAAGGTGTGGTCGTGTTTAGGAGATTTTTAGATAATAATAATAATAAATGTATTTGTATAGCACGTTTAAAAACAACTTACGTTGACCAAAGTGCTTCACATCAGTGCAGGTACTAATTTGATACATACAACAGTAGACAGACTTAACAATACATACATAAACTGTTTACAGTGCCCCTTCAGAGGGGCTCAAAAACGCTTGGGAGTAGAAATAGGTTTTGAGTCGTG